>NW_027017220.1:0-214011 GCF_036013445.1 Caloenas nicobarica
CAGTAGAGCCCAACAGGGCCCGACAGGGCCCGACAGGGCCCGACAGGGCCCAGTAGAGCCCAGTAGAACCCGACAGAGCCCAATAGAGCCCGACAGAGCCCGACAGAGCCCGACAGAGCCCGACAGGGCCCGACAGAGCCCAGTAGAGCCCGACAGAGCCCGACAGAGCCCGACAGAGCCCGACAGAGCTCGACAGGGCCCGACAGGGCCCGACAGGGCCCAGTAGAGCCCAGTAGAACCCGACAGAGCCCAATAGAGCCCGACAGAGCCCGACAGAGCCCGACAGAGCCCGACAGGGCCCGACAGAGCCCAGTAGAGCCCGACAGAGCCCGACAGAGCTCGACAGGGCCCAGTAGACCCCGACAGAGCCCGACAGAGCTCGACAGGGCCCGACAGAGCCCGACAGAACCCAGTAGAGCCCGACAGAGCCCGACAGGGCCCGACAGGGCCCGACAGGGCCCGACACAGCCCGACAGAACCCGACAGAGCCCGACAGAGCCCAGTAGAGCCCGACAGAGCCCGACAGAGCGCGACAGAGCCCGACAGGGCCCGACAGGGCCCGACAGGGCCCGACAGAGCCCGACAGAGCCCGACAGAGCCCGACAGGGCCCAGTAGAGCCCGACAGAGCCCGCCAGAGCCCGACAGAGCCCGACAGGGCCCGACAGAACCCGACAGAGCCCGACAGAGCCCGACAGAGCCCAGTAGAGCTCGACAGAGCCCGACAGAGCCCGACAGGGCCCGACAGGGCCCGACAGAGCCCGACAGGGCCCAGTAGAGCCCGACAGAGCTCGACAGGGCCCGACAGAGCCCGACAGATCCCGACAGGGCCCGACAGGGCCCGACAGGGCCCAGTAGAGCCCGACAGAGCCCGACAGAGCCCGACAGGGCCCGACAGGGCTTGACAGGGCCCGACAGAGCCCAGTAGAGCTCGACAGAGCCCGACAGAGCCCGACAGGGCCCGACAGGGCCCGACAGGGCCCAGTAGAGCCCGACAGAGCCCGACAGAGCCCGACAGGGCCCGACAGGGCCCGACAGGGCCCGACAGAGCCCGACAGGGCCGACAGGGCCCGACAGAGACCAGTAGAGCCCGACAGAGCCCGACAGAGCCCGACAGAGCCCGACAGGGCCCGACCGAGCCCGACAGAGCCCAGTAGAGCCCGACAGAGCCCGACAGGGCTCAGTAGAGCCCAGTAGAACCCGACAGAGCCCGACAGAGCCCGACAGAGCCCGACAGGGCCCGACAGGGCCCGACAGGGCCCGACAGGGCCCGACAGAAACCGACAGAGACCGACAGAGCCCGACAGGGCCCGACAGAGCCCGACAGAGCCCGACAGGGCCCGACAGGGCCCGACAGGGCCCGACAGAACCCGACAGAGCCCAGTAGAGCCCGACAGAGCCTGACAGAGCCCGACAGAGCCCGGCAGAGCCCGACAGGGCCCGACAGAGCCCGACAGGGCCCGACAGAGCCCGACAGAGCCCGACAGAGCCCAGTACAGCCCGACAGAGCCCGACAGAGCCCGACAGAGCCCGACAGAGCCCGACAAAGCCCGACAGGGCCCGACAGGGCCCGACAGGGCCCGACAGGGCCCGACAGAGCCCGACAGAGCCCGACAGGGCCCGACAGGGCCCGACAGAGCCCGACAGAGCCCGACAGGGCCCAGTAGAGCCCGACAGAGCCCGACAGAGCCCGACAGAGCCCGACAGGGCCCGACAGGGCCCGACAGGGCCCGACAGGGCCCGACAGAGCCCAGTAGAGCTCGACAGAGCCCGACAGAGCCCGACAGAGCCCGACAGGGCCCGACAGGCCCGACAGGGCCCAGTAGAGCCTGACAGAGCCCGACAGGGCCCGACAGAGCCCGACAGGGCCCGACAGAGCCCGACAGAGCCCGACAGAGCCCGACAGGGCCCAGTAGAGCCCGACAGAGCCCGACAGAGCCCGACAGAGCCCGACAGGGCCCGACAGAGCCCGACAGAGCCCGACAGAGCCCGACAGGGCCCAGTAGAGCCCGACAGGGCCCGACAGAGCCCGACAGAGCCCGACAGGTCCCGACAGGGCCTGACAGGGCCCAACAGAGCCCGACAGAGCCCGACAGAGCCCGACAGGGCCCGACAGGGCCCGACAGGGCCCGACAGGGCCCGACAGGGCCCGACAGAACCCGACAGAACCCGACAGAGCCCGACAGAGCCCGACAGAGCCCGACAGAGACCGAGAGAGCCCGACAGGGCCCAGTAGAGCCCGACAGAGCCCGACAGGGCCCGACAGAGCCCGACAGAGCCGGACAGGGCCCAGTAGAGCCCAACAGAGCCCGACAGAGCCCGACAGAGCCCGACAGAGCTCGACAGAGCCCGACAGAGCCCGACAGAGCCCGACAGGGCCCGACAGGGCCCGACAGAGCCCGACAGAGCCCGACAGAGCCCGACAGGGCCCGACAGAGCCCGACAGAGCCCGACAGGGAACAGTAGAGCCCGACAGAGCCCGACAGAGCCCGACAGAGCCCGACAGAGCCCGACAGGGCCCGACAGGGCCCGACAGGGCCCAGTAGAGCTCGACAGAGCCCGACAGAGCCCGACAGGGCCCGACAGGGCCCGACAGAGACCGACAGGGCCCGACAGAGCCCGACAGGGCCCAGTAGAGCCCAGTAGAACCCGACAGAGCCCAATAGAGCCCGACAGAGCCCGACAGAGCCCGACAGAGCCCGACAGAGCCCGACAGAGCCCGACAGGGCCCGACAGGGCCCGACAGGGCCCGACAGAGCCCGACAGAGCCCGACAGGGCCCGACAGAGCCCGACAGGGCCCGACAGAGCCCGACAGAGCCCGACAGAGCCCAGTAGAGCCCGACAGAGCCCGACAGAGCCCGACAGAGCTCGACAGGGCCCGACAGAGCCCGACAGAGCCCGACAGAACCCGACAGAGCCCGACAGAGCCCAGTAGAGCCCGACAGAGCCCGACAGAGCCCGACAGGGCCCGACAGGGCCCGACAGAGCCCGACAGAGCCCGACAGAACCCGACAGAGCCCAACAGAGCCCAGTAGAGCCCGACAGAGCCCGACAGAGCCCGACAGGGCCCGACAGGGCCCGACAGAGCCCGACAGAGCCCAGTAGACCCCGACAGAGCCCGCCAGAGCCTGACAGAGCCCGACAGGGCCCGACAGAGCCCGACAGAGCCCAGTAGAGCTCGACAAAGCCCGACAGAGCCCGACAGGGCCTGACAGGGCCCGACAGAGCCCGACAGGGCCCAGTAGAGCCCGACAGAGCTCGACAGGGCCCGACAGAGCCCGACAGAGCCCGACAGGGCCCGACAGGGCCCAACAGGGCCCGACAGAGCCCGACAGAGCCCGACAGGGCCCGACAGGGCCCGACAGGGCCCAGTAGAGCCCGACAGAGCCCGACAGAGCCCGACAGGGCCCGACAGGGCCCGACAGAGCCCAGTAGAGCTCGACAGAGCCCGACAGGGCCCGACAGGGCCCGACAGAACCCGACAGAGCCCGACAGAGCCCGACAGAGCCCGACAGAGCCCAGTAGAGCCCGACAGAGCCCGACAGAGCCCGACAGAGCCCGACAGAGCTCGACAGGGCCCGACAGGGCCCGACAGGGCCCAGTAGAGCCCGACAGAGCCCGACAGCGCCCGACAGAGCCCGACAGAGCCCGACAGAGCCCGACAGGGCCCGACAGGGCCCGACAGGGCCCGACAGAGCCCGACAGGGCCCGACAGAGCCCGACAGAGCCCGACAGGGCCCGACAGAGCCCGACAGAGCCCCGTAGAGCTCGACAGAGCCCGACAGAGCCCGACAGGGCCCGACAGGGCCCGACAGAGCCCGACAGAGCCCGACAGAGCCTGACAGAGCCCGACAGGGCCCGACAGGGCCCGACAGGGCCCGACAGAGACCAGTAGAGCCCGACAGAGCCCGACAGAGCCCGACAGGGCCCGACCGAGCCCGACAGAGCCCAGTAGAGCCCGACAGAGCCCGACAGAGCCCGACAGAGCCCGACAGAGCCCGACAGAGCCCGACAGGGCCCAGTAGAGCCCAGTAGAACCCGACAGAGCCCGACAGAGCCCGACAGAGCCCGACAGAGCCCGACAGGGCCCGACAGGGCCCGACAGGGCCCGACAGAGCCCGACAGGGACCGACAGAGCCCGACAGGGACCGACAGAGCCCGACAGGGACCGACAGAGCCCGACAGGGCCCGACAGAGCTCGACAGGGCCCGACAGAGCCCGACAGAGCCCGACAGGGCCCGACAGGGCCCGACAGGGCCCGACAGGGCCCGACAGAACCCGACAGGGCCCAGTAGAGCCCGACAGAGCCCGACAGAGCCCGACAGAGCCCGACAGAGCCCAGTAGAGCCCGACAGAGCCCGACAGAGCCCGACAGAGCCCGACAGGGCCCGACAGGGCCCAGTAGAGCCCGACAGGGCCCAGTAGAGCCCGACAGAGCCCGACAGAGCCCGACAGAGCCCGACAGAGCCCAGTAGAGCTCGACAGAGCCCAATAGAGCCCGACAGAGCCCGACAGAGCCCGACAGGGCCCGACAGGGCCCGACAGGGCCCGACAGAGCCCGACAGGGCCCGACAGAGCCCGACAGAACCCGACAGAGCCCGACAGAGCCCGACAGAGCCCGACAGAGCCCGACAGAGCCCGACAGAGCCCGACAGAGCCCGACAGAGCTCGACAGGGCCCGACAGGACCCGACAGGGCCCGACAGAGACCGACAGAGACCGACAGAGCCCGACAGAACCCGACAGAGCCCGACAGGGCCCGACAGGGCCCGACAGGGCCCGACAGAGCCCGACAGAGCCCGACAGGGCCCGACAGAGCCCGACAGGGCCCGACAGAGCCCGACAAAGCCCGACAGGGCCCGACAGGGCCCGACAGAGCCCGACAGGGCCCGACAGAGCCCGACAGAGCCCGACAGAGCCTGACAGGGCCCGACAGGGCCCAGTAGAACCCGACAGAGCCCAATAGAGCCCGACAGAGCCCGACAGAGCCCGACAGAGCCCGACAGAGCCCGACAGGGCCCAGTAGAGCCCAGTAGAACCCGACAGAGCCCGACAGAGCCCTACAGAGCCCGACAGGGCCCGACAGGGCCCGACAGGGCCCGACAGGGCCCGACAGAGCCCGACAGGGCCCGACAGGGCCCGACAGGTCCCAACAGAGCCCGACAGAGCCCGACAGAGCCCGACAGGGCCCGACAGGGCCCGACAGGGCCCGACAGGGCCCGACAGGGCCCGACAGAGCCCGACAGAACCCGACAGAGCCCGACAGAGCCCAGTAGAGCCCGACAGAGCCCGACAGAGCCCGACAGAGCCCGACAGAGCCCGACAGGGCCCAGTAGAGCCCAGTAGAACCCGACAGAGCCCGACAGAGCCCTACAGAGCCCGACAGGGCCCGACAGGGCCCGACAGGGCCCGACAGGGCCCGACAGAGCCCGACAGGGCCCGACAGGGCCCGACAGGTCCCAACAGAGCCCGACAGAGCCCGACAGAGCCCGACAGAGCCCGACAGGGCCCGACAGGGCCCGACAAGGCCCGATAGGGCCCGACAGAGCCCGACAGAACCCGACAGAGCCCGACAGAGCCCAGTAGAGCCCGACAGAGCCCGACAGAGCCCGACAGAGCCCGACAGAGCCCGACAGGGCCCAGTAGAGCCCGACAGAGCCCGACAGGGCCCGACAGAGCCCGACAGGGCCCGACAGAGCCGGACAGGGCCCGACAGAGCCCGACAGAGCCGGACAGGGCCCAGTAGAGCCCGACAGAGCCCGACAGAGCCCGACAGAGCCCGACAAAGCCCGACAGGGCCCGACAGGGCCCGACAGAGCCCGACAGAGCCCGACAGAGCCCGACAGGGCCCGACAGAGCCCGACAGAGCCCGACAGGGCCCAGTAGAGCCCGACAGAGCCCGACAGAGCCCGACAGAGCCCGACAGGGCCCGACAGAGCCCGACAGGGCCCGACAGAGCCCGACAGGGCCCAGTAGAGCTCGACAGAGCCCGACAGAGCCCGACAGGGCCCGACAGGGCCCGACAGAGACCTACAGGGCCCGACAGGGCCCGACAGGGCCCAGTAGAGCCCGACAGGGCCCGACAGGGCCCGACAGGGCCCGACAGGGCCCAGTAGAGCCCAGTAGAACCCGACAGAGCCCAATAGAGCCCGACAGGGCCCGACAGAGCCCGACAGGGCCCGACAGGGCCGGACAGGGCCCGACAGGGCCCGACAGGGCCCGACAGGGCCCGACAGGGCCCGACAGAGCCCGACAGGGCCCGACAGGGCCCAGTATAGCCCGACAGAGCCCGACAGCGCCCGACAGAGCTCGACAGGGCCCAGTAGAGCCCGACAGAGCCCGACAGAGCCCGACAGAGCTCGACAGGGCCCGACAGAGCCCGACAGAGCCCGACAGAGCCCGACAGAGCCCGACAGAGCCCAGTAGAGCCCGACAGAGCCCGACAGAGCCCGACAGGGCCCGACAGGGCCCGACAGGGCCCGACAGGGCCCGACAGAACCCGACAGAGCCCGACAGAGCCCGACAGAGCCCAACAGGGCCCGACAGGGCCCGAGAGAGCCCGACAGAGCCCGACAGGGCGCAGTAGAGCCCGACAGAGCCCGCCAGAGCCCGACAGAGCCCGACAGGGCCCGACAGGGCCCGACAGAGCCCAGTAGAGCTCGACATAGCCCGACAGGGCCCGACAGAGCCCGACAGGGCCCAGTAGAGCCCGACAGAGCTCGACAGGGCCCGACAGAGCCCGACAGAGCCCGACAGGGCCCGACAGGGCCCGACAGGGCCCGACAGGGCCCGACAGAGCCCGACAGAGCCCGACAGGGCCCGACAGGGCCCAGTAGAGCCCGACAGAGCCCTACAGAGCCCGACAGGGCCCGACAGGGCCCGACAGAGCCCAGTAGAGCTCGACAGAGCCCGACAGAGCCCGACAGGGCCCGACAGGGCCCGACAGGGCCCAGTAGAGCCCGACAGAGCCCGACAGGGCCCGACAGAGCCCGACAGAGCCCAGTAGAGCTCGACAGAGCCCGACAGGGCCCGACAGGGCCCGACACGGCCCGACAGGGCCCGACAGGGCCCGACAGAGCCCAGTAGAGCTCGACAGAGCCCGACAGAGCCCGACAGGGCCCGACAGAGCCCGACAGGGCCCGACAGGGCCCGACAGAGCCCGACAGGGCCCGACAGGGCCCGACAGGGCCCGACAGCGCCCAGTAGAGCCCGACAGAGCCCGACAGAGCCAGACAGAGCCGGACAGGGCCCGACAGGGCCCGACAGAGCCCAGTAGAGCTCGACAGAGCCCGACAGAGCCCGACAGGGCCCGACAGAGCCCGACAGGGCCCGACAGGGCCCGATAGGGCCCAGTAGAGCCCGACAGAGCCCGACAGGGCCCGACAGAGCCCGACAGGGCCCGACAGGGCCCGACAGGGCCCGACAGGGCCCGACAGGGCCCAGTAGAGCCCGACAGAGCCCGACAGAGCCCGACAGAGCCCAGTGGAGCTCGACAGAGCCCGACAGAGCCCGACAGGGCCCGACAGAGCCCGACAGAGCCCGACAGGGCCCGACAGAGCCCGACAGGGCCCGACAGAGCCCGACAGAGCCCAGTAGAGCTCGACAGAGCCCGACAGAGCCCGACAGGGCCCGACAGGGCCCGACAGGGCCCAGTAGAGCCCGACAGAGCCCGACAGGGCCCGACAGAGCCCGACAGGGCCCGACAGGGCCCGACAGGTCCCAGTAGAGCCCGACAGAGCCCGACAGAGCCCGACAGAGCCCGACAGAGCCCGACAGGGCCCAGTAGAGCCCAGTAGAGCCCGACAGAGCCCGACAGAGCCCGACAGAGCCCGACAGGGCCCAGTAGAGCCCGACAGAGCCCGACAGGGCCCGACAGAGCCCGACAGGGCCCGACAGAGCCGGACAGGGCCCGACAGAGCCCGACAGAGCCGGACAGGGCCCAGTAGAGCCCGACAGAGCCCGACAGAGCCCGACAGAGCCCGACAAAGCCCGACAGGGCCCGACAGGGCCCGACAGGGCCCGACAGGGCCCGACAGAGCCCGACAGGGCCCGACAGAGCCCGACAGAGCCCGACAGGGCCCAGTAGAGCCCGACAGAGCCCGACAGAGCCCGACAGAGCCCGACAGGGCCCGACAGAGCCCGACAGGGCCCAGTAGAGCTCGACAGAGCCCGACAGAGCCCGACAGGGCCCGACAGGGCCCGACAGAGACCTACAGGGCCCGACAGGGCCCGACAGGGCCCAGTAGAGCCCGACAGGGCCCGACAGGGCCCGACAGGGCCCGACAGGGCCCAGTAGAGCCCAGTAGAACCCGACAGAGCCCAATAGAGCCCGACAGGGCCCGACAGAGCCCGACAGGCCCCGACAGGGCCGGACAGGGCCCGACAGGGCCCGACAGAACCCGACAGAGCCCGACAGAGCCCGACAGAGCCCGACAGAGCCCGACAGGGCCCGACAGGGCCCGACAGAGCCCGACAGGGCCCAGTAGAGCCCGACAGAGCCCGCCAGAGCCCGCCAGAGCCCGACAGGGCCCGACAGAGCCCGACAGAGCCCAGTAGAGCTCGACAGAGCCCGACAGGGCCCGACAGAGCCCGACAGGGCCCAGTAGAGCCCGACAGAGCTCGACAGGGCCCGACAGGGCCCGACAGGGCCCGACAGGGCCCGACAGGGCCCGACAGAGCCCGACAGAGCCCGACAGGGCCCGACAGAGCCCGACAGAGCCCGACAGGGCCCGACAGGGCCCAGTAGAGCCCGACAGAGCCCTACAGAGCCCGACAGGGCCCGACAGGGCCCGACAGAGCCCAGTAGAGCTCGACAGAGCCCGACAGAGCCCGACAGGGCCCGACAGGGCCCAGTAGAGCCCGACAGAGCCCGACAGGGCCCGACAGAGCCCGACAGAGCCCAGTAGAGCTCGACAGAGCCCGACAGGGCCCGACAGAGCCCGACAGGGCCCGACAGGGCCCGACAGGGCCCGACAGAGCCCAGTAGAGCCCGACAGGGCCCGACAGAGCCCGACAGGGCCCGACAGGGCCCGACAGAGCCCGACAGGGCCCGACAGAGCCCGACAGGGCCCGACAGGGCCCGACAGGGCCCGACAGCGCCCAGTAGAGCCCGACAGAGCCCGACAGAGCCCGACAGAGCCCGACAGGGCCCGACAGGGCCCGACAGGGCCCGACAGGGCCCGACAGGGCCCGACAGAGCCCAGTAGAGCCCGACAGAGCCCGACAGAGCCCGACAGAGCTCGACAGGGCCCGACAGGGCCCAGTAGAGCCCGACAGAGCCCGACAGGGCCCGACAGAGCCCGACAGAGCCCGACAGAGCCCGACAGGGCCCGACAGGGCCCGACAGAGCCCGACAGAGCTCGACAGAGCCCGACAGAGCCCGACAGGGCCCGACAGGGCCCGACAGGGCCCGACAGGGCCCAATAGAGCCCGACAGGGCCCGACAGAGCCCGACAGGGCCCGACAGAGCCCGACAGGGCCCGACAGAGCCCGACAGAGCCCGACAGGGCCCGACAGGGCCCGACAGAGACCAGTAGAGCCCGACAGAGCCCGACAGAGCCCGACAGAGCCCGACAGGGCCCGACCGAGCCCGACAGAGCCCAGTAGAGCCCGACAGAGCCCGACAGAGCCCGACAGAGCCCGACAGAGCCCGACAGGGCCCAGTAGAGCCCGACAGAGCCCGACAGGGCCCGACAGAGCCCGACAGGGCCCGACAGAGCCGGACAGGGCCCGACAGAGCCCGACAGAGCCGGACAGGGCCCAGTAGAGCCCGACAGAGCCCGACAGAGCCCGACAGAGCCCGACAAAGCCCGACAGGGCCCGACAGGGCCCGACAGAGCCCGACAGAGCCCGACAGAGCCCGACAGGGCCCGACAGAGCCCGACAGAGCCCGACAGGGCCCAGTAGAGCCCGACAGAGCCCGACAGAGCCCGACAGAGCCCGACAGGGCCCGACAGAGCCCGACAGGGCCCGACAGAGCCCGACAGGGCCCAGTAGAGCTCGACAGAGCCCGACAGAGCCCGACAGGGCCCGACAGGGCCCGACAGAGACCTACAGGGCCCGACAGGGCCCGACAGGGCCCAGTAGAGCCCGACAGGGCCCGACAGGGCCCGACAGGGCCCGACAGGGCCCAGTAGAGCCCAGTAGAACCCGACAGAGCCCAATAGAGCCCGACAGGGCCCGACAGAGCCCGACAGGGCCCGACAGAGCCGGACAGGGCCCGACAGAGCCCGACAGAGCCGGACAGGGCCCAGTAGAGCCCGACAGAGCCCGACAGAGCCCGACAGAGCCCGACAAAGCCCGACAGGGCCCGACAGGGCCCGACAGAGCCCGACAGAGCCCGACAGAGCCCGACAGGGCCCGACAGAGCCCGACAGAGCCCGACAGGGCCCGACAGAGCCCGACAGGGCCCGACAGAGCCGGACAGGGCCCGACAGAGCCCGACAGAGCCGGACAGGGCCCAGTAGAGCCCGACAGAGCCCGACAGAGCCCGACAGAGCCCGACAAAGCCCGACAGGGCCCGACAGGGCCCGACAGAGCCCGACAGAGCCCGACAGAGCCCGACAGGGCCCGACAGAGCCCGACAGAGCCCGACAGGGCCCAGTAGAGCCCGACAGAGCCCGACAGAGCCCGACAGAGCCCGACAGGGCCCGACAGAGCCCGACAGGGCCCGACAGAGCCCGACAGGGCCCAGTAGAGCTCGACAGAGCCCGACAGAGCCCGACAGGGCCCGACAGGGCCCGACAGAGACCTACAGGGCCCGACAGGGCCCGACAGGGCCCAGTAGAGCCCGACAGAGCTCGACAGGGCCCGACAGAGCCCGACAGAGCCCGACAGGGCCCGACAGGGCCCGACAGGGCCCGACAGGGCCCGACAGAGCCCGACAGAGCCCGACAGGGCCCGACAGGGCCCAGTAGAGCCCGACAGAGCCCTACAGAGCCCGACAGGGCCCGACAGGGCCCGACAGAGCCCAGTAGAGCTCGACAGAGCCCGACAGAGCCCGACAGGGCCCGACAGGGCCCAGTAGAGCCCGACAGAGCCCGACAGGGCCCGACAGGGCCCGACAGAGCTCGACAGAGCCCGACAGGGCCCGACAGAGCCCGACAGGGCCCAGTAGAGCCCGACAGAGCTCGACAGGGCCCGACAGAGCCCGACAGAGCCCGACAGGGCCCGACAGGGCCCGACAGGGCCCGACAGGGCCCGACAGAGCCCGACAGAGCCCGACAGGGCCCAGTAGAGCCCGACAGAGCCCTACAGAGCCCGACAGGGCCCGACAGGGCCCGACAGAGCCCAGTAGAGCTCGATAGAGCCCGACAGAGCCCGACAGGGCCCGACAGGGCCCAGTAGAGCCCGACAGAGCCCGACAGGGCCCGACAGAGCCCGACAGAGCCCAGTAGAGCTCGACAGAGCCCGACAGGGCCCGACAGAGCCCGACAGGGCCCGACAGGGCCCGACAGGGCCCGACAGAGCCCAGTAGAGCCCGACAGGGCCCGACAGAGCCCGACAGGGCCCGACAGGGCCCGACAGAGCCCGACAGGGCCCGACAGAGCCCGACAGGGCCCGACAGAGCCCGACAGAGCCGGACAGGGCCCAGTAGAGCCCGACAGAGCCCGACAGAGCCCGACAGAGCCCGACAAAGCCCGACAGGGCCCGACAGGGCCCGACAGAGCCCGACAGAGCCCGACAGAGCCCGACAGGGCCCGACAGAGCCCGACAGAGCCCGACAGGGCCCAGTAGAGCCCGACAGAGCCCGACAGAGCCCGACAGAGCCCGACAGGGCCCGACAGAGCCCGACAGGGCCCGACAGAGCCCGACAGGGCCCAGTAGAGCTCGACAGAGCCCGACAGAGCCCGACAGGGCCCGACAGGGCCCGACAGAGACCTACAGGGCCCGACAGGGCCCGACAGAGACCTACAGGGCCCGACAGGGCCCGACAGGGCCCAGTAGAGCCCGACAGGGCCCGACAGGGCCCGACAGGGCCCGACAGGGCCCAGTAGAGCCCAGTAGAACCCGACAGAGCCCAATAGAGCCCGACAGGGCCCGACAGAGCCCGACAGGGCCCGACAGGGCCCGACAGGGCCCGACAGGGCCCGACAGGGCCCGACAGGGCCCAGTATAGCCCGACAGAGCCCGACAGCGCCCGACAGAGCTCGACAGGGCCCAGTAGAGCCCGACAGAGCCCGACAGAGCTCGACAGGGCCCGACAGAGCCCGACAGAGCCCAGTAGAGCCCGACAGAGCCCGACAGAGCCCGACAGGGCCCGACAGGGCCCGACAGGGCCCGACAGGGCCCGACAGAACCCGACAGAGCCCGACAGAGCCCGACAGAGCCCAACAGGGCCCGACAGGGCCCGAGAGAGCCCGACAGAGCCCGACAGGGCGCAGTAGAGCCCGACAGAGCCCGCCAGAGCCCGACAGAGCCCGACAGGGCCCGACAGGGCCCGACAGAGCCCAGTAGAGCTCGACATAGCCCGACAGGGCCCGACAGAGCCCGACAGGGCCCAGTAGAGCCCGACAGAGCTCGACAGGGCCCGACAGAGCCCGACAGAGCCCGACAGGGCCCGACAGGGCCCGACAGGGCCCGACAGGGCCCGACAGAGCCCGACAGGGCCCGACAGAGCCCGACAGAGCCCGACAGGGCCCGACAGGGCCCAGTAGAGCCCGACAGAGCCCTACAGAGCCCGACAGGGCCCGACAGGGCCCGACAGAGCCCAGTAGAGCTCGACAGAGCCCGACAGAGCCCGACAGGGCCCGACAGGGCCCGACAGGGCCCAGTAGAGCCCGACAGAGCCCGACAGGGCCCGACAGAGCCCGACAGAGCCCAGTAGAGCTCGACAGAGCCCGACAGGGCCCGACAGAGCCCGACAGGGCCCGACAGGGCCCGACAGGGCCCGACAGAGCCCAGTAGAGCTCGACAGAGCCCGACAGAGCCCGACAGGGCCCGACAGAGCCCGACAGGGCCCGACAGGGCCCGACAGAGCCCGACAGGGCCCGACAGGGCCCGACAGGGCCCGACAGCGCCCAGTAGAGCCCGACAGAGCCCGACAGAGCCAGACAGAGCCGGACAGGGCCCGACAGGGCCCGACAGAGCCCAGTAGAGCTCGACAGAGCCCGACAGAGCCCGACAGGGCCCGACAGAGCCCGACAGGGCCCGACAGGGCCCGATAGGGCCCAGTAGAGCCCGACAGAGCCCGACAGGGCCCGACAGAGCCCGACAGAGCCCGACAGGGCCCGACAGGGCCCGACAGGGCCCGACAGGGCCCAGTAGAGCCCGACAGAGCCCTACAGAGCCCGACAGAGCCCAGTGGAGCTCGACAGAGCCCGACAGAGCCCGACAGGGCCCGACAGAGCCCGACAGAGCCCGACAGGGCCCGACAGAGCCCGACAGGGCCCGACAGAGCCCGACAGAGCCCAGTAGAGCTCGACAGAGCCCGACAGAGCCCGACAGGGCCCGACAGGGCCCGACAGGGCCCAGTAGAGCCCGACAGAGCCCGACAGGGCCCGACAGAGCCCGACAGGGCCCGACAGGGCCCGACAGGTCCCAGTAGAGCCCGACAGAGCCCGACAGAGCCCGACAGAGCCCGACAGAGCCCGACAGGGCCCAGTAGAGCCCAGTAGAGCCCGACAGAGCCCGACAGAGCCCGACAGAGCCGGACAGGGCCCAGTAGAGCCCGACAGAGCCCGACAGAGCCCGACAGAGCCCGACAAAGCCCGACAGGGCCCGACAGGGCCCGACAGAGCCCGACAGAGCCCGACAGAGCCCGACAGGGCCCGACAGAGCCCGACAGAGCCCGACAGGGCCCAGTAGAGCCCGACAGAGCCCGACAGAGCCCGACAGAGCCCGACAGGGCCCGACAGAGCCCGACAGGGCCCAGTAGAGCTCGACAGAGCCCGACAGAGCCCGACAGGGCCCGACAGGGCCCGACAGAGACCTACAGGGCCCGACAGGGCCCGACAGGGCCCAGTAGAGCCCGACAGGGCCCGACAGGGCCCGACAGGGCCCGACAGGGCCCAGTAGAGCCCAGTAGAACCCGACAGAGCCCAATAGAGCCCGACAGGGCCCGACAGAGCCCGACAGGCCCCGACAGGGCCGGACAGGGCCCGACAGGGCCCGACAGAACCCGACAGAGCCCGACAGAGCCCGACAGAGCCCGACAGAGCCCGACAGAGCCCGACAGGGCCCGACAGGGCCCGACAGAGCCCGACAGGGCCCAGTAGAGCCCGACAGAGCCCGCCAGAGCCCGACAGAGCCCGACAGGGCCCGACAGGGCCCGACAGGGCCCGACAGAGCCCAGTAGAGCTCGACAGAGCCCGACAGGGCCCGACAGAGCCCGACAGGGCCCAGTAGAGCCCGACAGAGCTCGACAGGGCCCGACAGAGCCCGACAGAGCCCGACAGGGCCCGACAGGGCCCGACAGGGCCCGACAGGGCCCGACAGAGCCCGACAGAGCCCGACAGGGCCCGACAGGGCCCAGTAGAGCCCGACAGAGCCCTACAGAGCCCGACAGGGCCCGACAGGGCCCGACAGAGCCCAGTAGAGCTCGACAGAGCCCGACAGAGCCCGACAGGGCCCGACAGGGCCCAGTAGAGCCCGACAGAGCCCGACAGGGCCCGACAGAGCCCGACAGAGCCCAGTAGAGCTCGACAGAGCCCGACAGGGCCCGACAGAGCCCGACAGGGCCCGACAGGGCCCGACAGGGCCCGACAGAGCCCAGTAGAGCCCGACAGGGCCCGACAGAGCCCGACAGGGCCCGACAGGGCCCGACAGAGCCCGACAGGGCCCGACAGAGCCGGACAGGGCCCGACAGAGCCCGACAGAGCCGGACAGGGCCCAGTAGAGCCCGACAGAGCCCGACAGAGCCCGACAGAGCCCGACAAAGCCCGACAGGGCCCGACAGGGCCCGACAGAGCCCGACAGAGCCCGACAGAGCCCGACAGGGCCCGACAGAGCCCGACAGAGCCCGACAGGGCCCAGTAGAGCCCGACAGAGCCCGACAGAGCCCGACAGAGCCCGACAGGGCCCGACAGAGCCCGACAGGGCCCGACAGAGCCCGACAGGGCCCAGTAGAGCTCGACAGAGCCCGACAGAGCCCGACAGGGCCCGACAGGGCCCGACAGAGACCTACAGGGCCCGACAGGGCCCGACAGGGCCCAGTAGAGCCCGACAGGGCCCGACAGGGCCCGACAGGGCCCGACAGGGCCCAGTAGAGCCCAGTAGAACCCGACAGAGCCCAATAGAGCCCGACAGGGCCCGACAGAGCCCGACAGGGCCCGACAGGGCCCGACAGGGCCCGACAGGGCCCGACAGGGCCCGACAGAGCCCGACAGGGCCCGACAGGGCCCAGTATAGCCCGACAGAGCCCGACAGCGCCCGACAGAGCTCGACAGGGCCCAGTAGAGCCCGACAGAGCCCGACAGAGCTCGACAGGGCCCGACAGAGCCCGACAGAGCCCAGTAGAGCCCGACAGAGCCCGACAGAGCCCGACAGGGCCCGACAGGGCCCGACAAGGCCCGACAGGGCCCGACAGAACCCGACAGAGCCCGACAGAGCCCGACAGAGCCCAACAGGGCCCGACAGGGCCCGAGAGAGCCCGACAGAGCCCGACAGGGCGCAGTAGAGCCCGACAGAGCCCGCCAGAGCCCGACAGAGCCCGACAGGGCCCGACAGGGCCCGACAGAGCCCAGTAGAGCTCGACATAGCCCGACAGGGCCCGACAGAGCCCGACAGGGCCCAGTAGAGCCCGACAGAGCTCGACAGGGCCCGACAGAGCCCGACAGAGCCCGACAGGGCCCGACAGGGCCCGACAGGGCCCGACAGGGCCCGACAGAGCCCGACAGGGCCCGACAGAGCCCGACAGAGCCCGACAGGGCCCGACAGGGCCCAGTAGAGCCCGACAGAGCCCTACAGAGCCCGACAGGGCCCGACAGGGCCCGACAGAGCCCAGTAGAGCTCGACAGAGCCCGACAGAGCCCGACAGGGCCCGACAGGGCCCGACAGGGCCCAGTAGAGCCCGACAGAGCCCGACAGGGCCCGACAGAGCCCGACAGAGCCCAGTAGAGCTCGACAGAGCCCGACAGGGCCCGACAGAGCCCGACAGGGCCCGACAGGGCCCGACAGGGCCCGACAGAGCCCAGTAGAGCTCGACAGAGCCCGACAGAGCCCGACAGGGCCCGACAGAGCCCGACAGGGCCCGACAGGGCCCGACAGAGCCCGACAGGGCCCGACAGGGCCCGACAGGGCCCGACAGCGCCCAGTAGAGCCCGACAGAGCCCGACAGAGCCAGACAGAGCCGGACAGGGCCCGACAGGGCCCGACAGAGCCCAGTAGAGCTCGACAGAGCCCGACAGAGCCCGACAGGGCCCGACAGAGCCCGACAGGGCCCGACAGGGCCCGATAGGGCCCAGTAGAGCCCGACAGAGCCCGACAGGGCCCGACAGAGCCCGACAGAGCCCGACAGGGCCCGACAGGGCCCGACAGGGCCCGACAGGGCCCAGTAGAGCCCGACAGAGCCCTACAGAGCCCGACAGAGCCCAGTGGAGCTCGACAGAGCCCGACAGAGCCCGACAGGGCCCGACAGAGCCCGACAGAGCCCGACAGGGCCCGACAGAGCCCGACAGGGCCCGACAGAGCCCGACAGAGCCCAGTAGAGCTCGACAGAGCCCGACAGAGCCCGACAGGGCCCGACAGGGCCCGACAGGGCCCAGTAGAGCCCGACAGAGCCCGACAGGGCCCGACAGAGCCCGACAGGGCCCGACAGGGCCCGACAGGTCCCAGTAGAGCCCGACAGAGCCCGACAGAGCCCGACAGAGCCCGACAGAGCCCGACAGGGCCCAGTAGAGCCCAGTAGAGCCCGACAGAGCCCGACAGAGCCCGACAGAGCCCGACAGGGCCCAGTAGAGCCCGACAGAGCCCGACAGGGCCCGACAGAGCCCGACAGGGCCCAGTAGAGCCCGACAGAGCCGGACAGGGCCCGACAGAGCCCGACAGAGCCGGACAGGGCCCAGTAGAGCCCGACAGAGCCCGACAGAGCCCGACAGAGCCCGACAAAGCCCGACAGGGCCCGACAGGGCCCGACAGAGCCCGACAGAGCCCGACAGAGCCCGACAGGGCCCGACAGAGCCCGACAGAGCCCGACAGGGCCCAGTAGAGCCCGACAGAGCCCGACAGAGCCCGACAGAGCCCGACAGGGCCCGACAGAGCCCGACAGGGCCCAGTAGAGCTCGACAGAGCCCGACAGAGCCCGACAGGGCCCGACAGGGCCCGACAGAGACCTACAGGGCCCGACAGGGCCCGACAGGGCCCAGTAGAGCCCGACAGGGCCCGACAGGGCCCGACAGGGCCCGACAGGGCCCAGTAGAGCCCAGTAGAACCCGACAGAGCCCAATAGAGCCCGACAGGGCCCGACAGAGCCCGACAGGCCCCGACAGGGCCGGACAGGGCCCGACAGGGCCCGACAGAACCCGACAGAGCCCGACAGAGCCCGACAGAGCCCGACAGAGCCCGACAGAGCCCGACAGGGCCCGACAGGGCCCGACAGAGCCCGACAGGGCCCAGTAGAGCCCGACAGAGCCCGCCAGAGCCCGACAGAGCCCGACAGGGCCCGACAGGGCCCGACAGGGCCCGACAGAGCCCAGTAGAGCTCGACAGAGCCCGAAAGGGCCCGACAGAGCCCGACAGGGCCCAGTAGAGCCCGACAGAGCTCGACAGGGCCCGACAGAGCCCGACAGAGCCCGACAGGGCCCGACAGGGCCCGACAGGGCCCGACAGGGCCCGACAGAGCCCGACAGAGCCCGACAGGGCCCGACAGGGCCCAGTAGAGCCCGACAGAGCCCTACAGAGCCCGACAGGGCCCGACAGGGCCCGACAGAGCCCAGTAGAGCTCGACAGAGCCCGACAGAGCCCGACAGGGCCCGACAGGGCCCAGTAGAGCCCGACAGAGCCCGACAGGGCCCGACAGAGCCCGACAGAGCCCAGTAGAGCTCGACAGAGCCCGACAGGGCCCGACAGAGCCCGACAGGGCCCGACAGGGCCCGACAGGGCCCGACAGAGCCCAGTAGAGCCCGACAGGGCCCGACAGAGCCCGACAGGGCCCGACAGGGCCCGACAGAGCCCGACAGGGCCCGACAGAGCCCGACAGGGCCCGACAGGGCCCGACAGGGCCCGACAGCGCCCAGTAGAGCCCGACAGAGCCCGACAGAGCCAGACAGAGCCGGACAGGGCCCGACAGGGCCCGACAGAGCCCGACAGAGCCCAGTAGAGCTCGACAGAGCCCGACAGAGCCCGACAGGGCCCGACAGAGCCCGACAGGGCCCGACAGGGCCCGATAGGGCCCAGTAGAGCCCGACAGAGCCCGACAGAGCCCGACAGGGCCCGACAGAGCCCGACAGAGCCCGACAGGGCCCGACAGGGCCCGACAGGGCCCAGTAGAGCCCGACAGAGCCCGACAGAGCCCGACAGAGCCCAGTGGAGCTCGACAGAGCCCGACAGAGCCCGACAGGGCCCGACAGAGCCCGACAGAGCCCGACAGGGCCCGACAGAGCCCGACAGGGCCCGACAGAGCCCGACAGAGCCCAGTAGACCTCGACAGAGCCCGACAGAGCCCGACAGGGCCCGACAGGGCCCGACAGGGCCCAGTAGAGCCCGACAGAGCCCGACAGGGCCCGACAGAGCCCGACAGGGCCCGACAGGGCCCGACAGGTCCCAGTAGAGCCCGACAGAGCCCGACAGAGCCCGACAGAGCCCGACAGAGCCCGACAGGGCCCAGTAGAGCCCGACAGAGCCCGACAGGGCCCGACAGGGCCCGACAGGGCCCAGTAGAGCTCGACAGAGCCCGACAGAGCCCGACAGGGCCCAGTAGAGCCCGACAGAGCCCGACAGGGCCCGACAGGGCCCGACAGGGCCCGACAGGGCCCGACAGAGCCCGACAGAGACCAGTAGAGCCCGACAGAGCCCGACAGAGCCCGACAGAGCTTGACAGAGCCCGACAGGGCCCGACCGAGCCCGACAGAGCCCAGTAGAGCCCGACAGAGCCCGACGGGGCCCAGTAGAGCCCAATAGAGCCCGACAGAGCCCGACAGAGCCCGACAGGGCCCGACAGGGCCCGACAGGGCCCGACAGGGCCCGACAGGGCCCGACAGAGCCCAGTAGAGCCCGACAGAGCCCGACAGAGCCCGACAGAGCTCGACAGGGCCCGACAGGGCCCAGTAGAGCCCGACAGAGCCCGACAGGGCCCGACAGAGCCCGACAGAGCCCGACAGAGCCCGACAGGGCCCGACAGGGCCCGACAGAGCCCGACAGAGCTCGACAGAGCCCGACAGAGCCCGACAGGGCCCGACAGGGCCCGACAGGGCCCGACAGGGCCCAATAGAGCCCGACAGGGCCCGACAGAGCCCGACAGGGCCCGACAGAGCCCGACAGGGCCCGACAGAGCCCGACAGAGCCCGACAGGGCCCGACAGGGCCCGACAGAGACCAGTAGAGCCCGACAGAGCCCGACAGAGCCCGACAGAGCCCGACAGGGCCCGACCGAGCCCGACAGAGCCCAGTAGAGCCCGACAGAGCCCGACAGAGCCCGACAGAGCCCGACAGGGCCCAGTAGAGCCCAGTAGAACCCGACAGAGCCCGACAGAGCCCGACAGAGCCCGACAGAGCCCGACAGGGCCCGACAGGGCCCGACAGGGCCCGACAGGGCCCGACAGAGCCCGACAGAGCCCGACAGAGCCCGACAGAGCTCGACAGGGCCCGACAGAGCCCGACAGGGCCCGACAGGGCCCGACAGGGCCCGACAGAGCCCAGTAGAGCCCGACAGAGCCCGACAGAGCCCGACAGAGCCCGACAGAGCCCGACAGGGCCCAGTAGAGCCCGACAGAGCCCGACAGGGCCCGACAGAGCCCGACAGGGCCCGACAGGGCCCGACAGGGCCCAGTAGAGCCCGACAGAGCCCGACAGGGCCCGACAGGGCCCGACAGGGCCCGACAGAGCCCGACAGGGCCCAGTAGAGCCCAGTAGAACCCGACAGAGCCCAATAGAGCCCGACAGAGCCCGACAGAGCCCGACAGAGCCCGACAGAGCCCGACAGAGCCCGACAGGGCCCGACAGGGCCCGACAGAGCCCGACAGAGCCCGACAGAGCCCGACAGAGCCCGACAGAACCCGACAGAGCCCGACAGAGCTCGACAGGGCCCGACAGGACCCGACAGGGCCCGACAGAACCCGACAGAGCCCGACAGAGCCCGACAGAGCCCGACAGGGCCCGACAGGGCCCGACAGAGCCCGACAGAGCCCGACAGAGCCCGACAGAGCCCGACAGGGCCCGACAGGGCCCGACAAAGCCCGACAGGGCCCGACAGGGCCCGACAGAGCCCGACAGGGCCCGACAGAGCCCGACAGGGCCCGACAGAGACCTACAGGGCCCGACCGGGCCCGACAGGGCCCAGTAGAGCCCGACAGGGCCCGACAGGGCCCAGTAGAGCCCAGTAGAACCCGACAGAGCCCAATAGAGCCCGACAGAGCCCGACAGAGCCCGACAGAGCCCGACAGGGCCCGACAGGGCCCAGTAGAGCCCGACAGAGCCCGACAGGGCCCAGTAGAGCCCGACAGAGCCCGCCAGAGCCCGACAGAGCCCGACAGGGCCCGACAGGGCCCGACAGGGCCCGACAGAGCCCAGTAGAGCTCGACAGAGCCCGACAGGGCCCGACAGAGCCCGACAGGGCCCAGTAGAGCCCGACAGAGCTCGACAGGGCCCGACAGAGCCCGACAGAGCCCGACAGGGCCCGACAGGGCCCGACAGGGCCCGACAGGGCCCGACAGAGCCCGACAGAGCCCGACAGGGCCCGACAGGGCCCAGTAGAGCCCGACAGAGCCCTACAGAGCCCGACAGGGCCCGACAGGGCCCGACAGAGCCCAGTAGAGCTCGACAGAGCCCGACAGAGCCCGACAGGGCCCGACAGGGCCCAGTAGAGCCCGACAGAGCCCGACAGGGCCCGACAGAGCCCGACAGAGCCCAGTAGAGCTCGACAGAGCCCGACAGGGCCCGACAGAGCCCGACAGGGCCCGACAGGGCCCGACAGGGCCCGACAGAGCCCAGTAGAGCCCGACAGGGCCCGACAGAGCCCGACAGGGCCCGACAGGGCCCGACAGAGCCCGACAGGGCCCGACAGAGCCCGACAGGGCCCGACAGGGCCCGACAGAGCCCGACAGGGCCCGACAGAGCCCGACAGGGCCCGACAGCGCCCAGTAGAGCCCGACAGAGCCCGACAGAGCCAGACAGAGCCGGACAGGGCCCGACAGGGCCCGACAGAGCCCGACAGAGCCCAGTAGAGCTCGACAGAGCCCGACAGAGCCCGACAGGGCCCGACAGAGCCCGACAGGGCCCGACAGGGCCCGATAGGGCCCAGTAGAGCCCGACAGAGCCCGACAGGGCCCGACAGAGCCCGACAGAGCCCGACAGGGCCCGACAGGGCCCGACAGGGCCCAGTAGAGCCCGACAGAGCCCGACAGAGCCCGACAGAGCCCAGTGGAGCTCGACAGAGCCCGACAGAGCCCGACAGGGCCCGACAGAGCCCGACAGAGCCCGACAGGGCCCGACAGAGCCCGACAGGGCCCGACAGAGCCCGACAGAGCCCAGTAGACCTCGACAGAGCCCGACAGAGCCCGACAGGGCCCGACAGGGCCCGACAGGGCCCAGTAGAGCCCGACAGAGCCCGACAGGGCCCGACAGAGCCCGACAGGGCCCGACAGGGCCCGACAGGTCCCAGTAGAGCCCGACAGAGCCCGACAGAGCCCGACAGAGCCCGACAGAGCCCGACAGGGCCCAGTAGAGCCCGACAGAGCCCGACAGGGCCCGACAGGGCCCGACAGGGCCCAGTAGAGCTCGACAGAGCCCGACAGAGCCCGACAGGGCCCAGTAGAGCCCGACAGAGCCCGACAGGGCCCGACAGGGCCCGACAGGGCCCGACAGGGCCCGACAGAGCCCGACAGAGCCCGACAGAGACCAGTAGAGCCCGACAGAGCCCGACAGAGCCCGACAGAGCTTGACAGAGCCCGACAGGGCCCGACCGAGCCCGACAGAGCCCAGTAGAGCCCGACAGAGCCCGACGGGGCCCAGTAGAGCCCAGTAGAGCCCGACAGAGCCCGACAGAGCCCGACAGGGCCCGACAGGGCCCGACAGGGCCCGACAGGGCCCGACAGGGCCCGACAGAGCCCAGTAGAGCCCGACAGAGCCCGACAGAGCCCGACAGAGCTCGACAGGGCCCGACAGGGCCCAGTAGAGCCCGACAGAGCCCGACAGGGCCCGACAGAGCCCGACAGAGCCCGACAGAGCCCGACAGGGCCCGACAGGGCCCGACAGAGCCCGACAGAGCTCGACAGAGCCCGACAGAGCCCGACAGGGCCCGACAGGGCCCGACAGGGCCCGACAGGGCCCAATAGAGCCCGACAGGGCCCGACAGAGCCCGACAGGGCCCGACAGAGCCCGACAGGGCCCGACAGAGCCCGACAGAGCCCGACAGGGCCCGACAGGGCCCGACAGAGACCAGTAGAGCCCGACAGAGCCCGACAGAGCCCGACAGAGCCCGACAGGGCCCGACCGAGCCCGACAGAGCCCAGTAGAGCCCGACAGAGCCCGACAGAGCCCGACAGAGCCCGACAGGGCCCAGTAGAGCCCAGTAGAACCCGACAGAGCCCGACAGAGCCCGACAGAGCCCGACAGAGCCCGACAGGGCCCGACAGGGCCCGACAGGGCCCGACAGAGCCCGACAGAGCCCGACAGAGCTCGACAGGGCCCGACAGAGCCCGACAGGGCCCGACAGGGCCCGACAGGGCCCGACAGAGCCCAGTAGAGCCCGACAGAGCCCGACAGAGCCCGACAGAGCCCGACAGAGCCCGACAGGGCCCAGTAGAGCCCGACAGAGCCCGACAGAGCCCGACAGAGCCCGACAGGGCCCGACAGAGCCCGACAGGGCCCGACAGGGCCCGACAGGGCCCAGTAGAGCCCGACAGAGCCCGACAGGGCCCGACAGGGCCCGACAGGGCCCGACAGAGCCCGACAGGGCCCAGTAGAGCCCAGTAGAACCCGACAGAGCCCAATAGAGCCCGACAGAGCCCGACAGAGCCCGACAGAGCCCGACAGAGCCCGACAGAGCCCGACAGAGCCCGACAGGGCCCGACAGGGCCCGACAGAGCCCGACAGAGCCCGACAGAGCCCGACAGAGCCCGACAGAACCCGACAGAGCCCGACAGAGCTCGACAGGGCCCGACAGGACCCGACAGGGCCCGACAGAACCCGACAGAGCCCGACAGAGCCCGACAGAGCCCGACAGGGCCCGACAGGGCCCGACAGAGCCCGACAGAGCCCGACAGAGCCCGACAGAGCCCGACAGGGCCCGACAGGGCCCGACAAAGCCCGACAGGGCCCGACAGGGCCCGACAGAGCCCGACAGGGCCCGACAGAGCCCGACAGGGCCCGACAGAGACCTACAGGGCCCGACCGGGCCCGACAGGGCCCAGTAGAGCCCGACAGGGCCCGACAGGGCCCAGTAGAGCCCAGTAGAACCCGACAGAGCCCAATAGAGCCCGACAGAGCCCGACAGAGCCCGACAGAGCCCGACAGGGCCCGACAGGGCCCGACAGGGCCCAGTAGAGCCCGACAGAGCCCGACAGAGCCCAGTAGACCCCGACAGAGCCCGACAGAGCTCGACAGGGCCCGACAGAGCCCGACAGGGCCCGACAGAGCCCGACAGAGCCCGACAGAGCCCAGTAGAGCCCGACAGAGCCCGACAGGGCCCGACAGGGCCCGACAGGGCCCGACACGGCCCGACAGAACCCGACAGAGCCCGACAGAGCCCAGTAGAGCCCGACAGAGCCCGACAGAGCGCGACAGAGCCCGACAGGGCCCGACAGGGCCCGACAGAGCCCGACAGAGCCCGACAGAGCCCGACAGGGCCCAGTAGAGCCCGACAGAGCCCGCCAGAGCCCGACAGAGCCCGACAGAGCCCGACAGAGCCCAGTAGAGCTCGACAGAGCCCGACAGAGCCCGACATGGCCCGACAGGGCCCGACAGGGCCCGACAGGGCCCGACAGAGCCCGACAGAGCCCGACAGGGCCCGACAGGGCCCGACAGGGCCCGACAGGGCCCAGTATAGCCCGACAGAGCCCGACAGCGCCTGACAGAGCTCGACAGGGCCCAGTAGAGCCCGACAGAGCCCGACAGGGCCCGACAGGGCCCGACAGGGCCCGACAGAACCCGACAGAGCCCGACAGAGCCCGACAGAGCCCGACAGAGCCCAACAGGGCCCGACAGGGCCCGACAGAGCCCGACAGGGCCCAGTAGAGCCCGACAGAGCCCGACAGAGCCCGACAGAGCCCGACAGGGCCCGACAGGGCCCGACAGAGCCCAGTAGAGCTCGACAGAGCCCGACAGGGCCCGACAGAGCCCGACAGGGCCCAGTAGAGCCCGACAGAGCTCGACAGGGCCCGACAGAGCCCGACAGAGCCCGACAGGGCCCGACAGGGCCCGACAGGGCCCGACAGGGCCCGACAGAGCCCGACAGAGCCCGACAGGGCCCGACAGGGCCCGACAGAGCCCGACAGGGCCCGACAGGGCCCAGTAGAGCCCGACAGAGCCCTACAGAGCCCGACAGGGCCCGACAGGGCCCGACAGAGCCCAGTAGAGCTCGACAGAGCCCGACAGAGCCCGACAGGGCCCGACAGGGCCCAGTAGAGCCCGACAGAGCCCGACAGGGCCCGACAGAGCCCGACAGAGCCCAGTAGAGCTCGACAGAGCCCGACAGGGCCCGACAGAGCCCGACAGGGCCCGACAGGGCCCGACAGGGCCCGACAGAGCCCAGTAGAGCCCGACAGGGCCCGACAGAGCCCGACAGGGCCCGACAGGGCCCGACAGAGCCCGACAGGGCCCGACAGAGCCCGACAGGGCCCGACAGGGCCCGACAGGGCCCGACAGCGCCCAGTAGAGCCCGACAGAGCCCGACAGAGCCAGACAGAGCCGGACAGGGCCCGACAGGGCCCGACAGAGCCCGACAGAGCCCAGTAGAGCTCGACAGAGCCCGACAGAGCCCGACAGGGCCCGACAGAGCCCGACAGGGCCCGACAGGGCCCGATAGGGCCCAGTAGAGCCCGACAGAGCCCGACAGGGCCCGACAGAGCCCGACAGAGCCCGACAGGGCCCGACAGGGCCCGACAGGGCCCAGTAGAGCCCGACAGAGCCCGACAGAGCCCGACAGAGCCCAGTGGAGCTCGACAGAGCCCGACAGAGCCCGACAGGGCCCGACAGAGCCCGACAGAGCCCGACAGGGCCCGACAGAGCCCGACAGGGCCCGACAGAGCCCGACAGAGCCCAGTAGAGCTCGACAGAGCCCGACAGAGCCCGACAGGGCCCGACAGGGCCCGACCGGGCCCAGTAGAGCCCGACAGAGCCCGACAGGGCCCGACAGAGCCCGACAGGGCCCGACAGGGCCCGACAGGTCCCAGTAGAGCCCGACAGAGCCCGACAGAGCCCGACAGAGCCCGACAGGGCCCAGTAGAGCCCGACAGAGCCCGACAGGGCCCGACAGGGCCCGACAGGGCCCAGTAGAGCTCGACAGAGCCCGACAGAGCCCGACAGGGCCCAGTAGAGCCCGACAGAGCCCGACAGGGCCCGACAGGGCCCGACAGGGCCCGACAGGGCCCGACAGAACCCGACAGAGCCCGACAGAGACCAGTAGAGCCCGACAGAGCCCGACAGAGCCCGACAGAGCTTGACAGAGCCCGACAGGGCCCGACCGAGCCCGACAGAGCCCAGTAGAGCCCGACAGAGCCCGACGGGGCCCAGTAGAGCCCAGTAGAACCCGACTGTGCCCAGTAGAGCCCGACAGAGCCCGACAGAGCCCGACAGGGCCCGACAGGGCCCAGTAGAGCCCGACAGAGCCCGACAGAGCCCGACAGAGCTCGACAGGGCCCGACAGGGCCCAGTAGAGCCCGACTAGAGCCCGACAGGGCCCGACAGAGCCCGACAGAGCCCGACAGAGCCCGACAGGGCCCGACAGAGCCCGACAGAGCCCAGTAGAGCTCGACAGAGCCCGACAGAGCCCGACAGGGCCCGACAGGGCCCGACAGGGCCCGACAGGGCCCAATAGAGCCCGACAGGGCCCGACAGAGCCCGACAGGGCCCGACAGAGCCCGACAGGGCCCGACAGAGCCCGACAGAGCCCGACAGGGCCCGACAGGGCCCGACAGAGACCAGTAGAGCCCGACAGAGCCCGACAGAGCCCGACAGAGCCCGACAGGGCCCGACCGAGCCCGACAGAGCCCAGTAGAGCCCGACAGAGCCCGACAGAGCCCGACAGAGCCCGACAGGGCCCAGTAGAGCCCAGTAGAACCCGACAGAGCCCGACAGAGCCCGACAGAGCCCGACAGAGCCCGACAGGGCCCGACAGGGCCCGACAGGGCCCGACAGAGCCCGACAGAGACCGACAGGGCCCGACAGAGCCCGACAGGGCCCGACAGGGCCCGACAGGGCCCGACAGAGCCCAGTAGAGCCCGACAGAGCCCGACAGAGCCCGACAGAGCCCGACAGAGCCCGACAGGGCCCAGTAGAGCCCGACAGAGCCCGACAGAGCCCGACAGAGCCCGACAGGGCCCGACAGAGCCCGACAGGGCCCGACAGGGCCCGACAGGGCCCAGTAGAGCCCGACAGAGCCCGACAGGGCCCGACAGGGCCCGACAGAGCCCGACAGAGCCCGACAGGGCCCAGTAGAGCCCAGTAGAACCCGACAGAGCCCAATAGAGCCCGACAGAGCCCGACAGAGCCCGACAGAGCCCGACAGAGCCCGACAGGGCCCGACAGGGCCCGACAGAGCCCGACAGAGCCCGACAGAGCCCGACAGAGCCTGACAGAATCCGACAGAGCCCGACAGAGCTCGACAGGGCCCGACAGGACCCGACAGGGCCCGACAGAACCCGACAGAGCCCGACAGAGCCCGACAGAGCCCGACAGGGCCCGACAGGGCCCGACAGAGCCCAACAGAGCCCGACAGAGCCCG
This sequence comes from Caloenas nicobarica, assembly GCF_036013445.1. Lineage (NCBI taxonomy): Eukaryota > Metazoa > Chordata > Aves > Columbiformes > Columbidae > Caloenas > Caloenas nicobarica. Next base: position 27,032 of record NW_027017220.1, read on the forward strand.
ACAGAGCCCGACAGGGCCCGACAGGGCCCGACAGGGCCCGACAAAGCCCGACAGGGCCCGACAGGGCCCGACAGAGCCCGACAGGGCCCGACAGAGCCCGACAGGGCCCGACAGGGCCCGACAGGGCCCAGTAGAGCCCGACAGGGCCCGACAGGGCCCGACAGGGCCCGACAGGGCCCAGTAGAGCCCAGTAGAACCCGACAGAGCCCAATAGAGCCCGACAGAGCCCGACAGAGCCCGACAGAGCCCGACAGAGCCCGACAGGGCCCGACAGGGCCCAGTAGAGCCCGACAGAGCCCGACAGGGCCCAGTAGACCCCGACAGAGCCCGACAGAGCTCGACAGGGCCCGACAGAGCCCGACAGAGCCCGACAGAGCCCGACAGAGCCCGACAGAGCCCAGTAGAGCCCGACAGAGCCCGACAGGGCCCGACAGGGCCCGACAGGGCCCGACACGGCCCGACAGAACCCGACAGAACCCGACAGAGCCCGACAGAGCCCAGTAGAGCCCGACAGAGCCCGACAGAGCGCGACAGAGCCCGACAGGGCCCGACAGGGCCCGACAGAGCCCGACAGAGCCCGACAGAGCCCGACAGGGCCCAGTAGAGCCCGACAGAGCCCGCCAGAGCCCGACAGAGCCCGACAGAGCCCGACAGAGCCCAGTAGAGCTCGACAGAGCCCGACAGAGCCCGACATGGCCCGACAGGGCCCGACAGAGCCCGACAGGGCCCAGTAGAGCCCGACAGAGCTCGACAGGGCCCGACAGAGCCCGACAGAGCCCGACAGGGCCCGACAGGGCCCGACAGGGCCCAGTAGAGCCCGACAGAGCCCGACAGAGCCCGACAGGGCCCGACAGGGCCCGACAGGGCCCGACAGGGCCCGACAGAGCCCGACAGAGCCCGACAGAGCTCGACAGGGCCCGACAGAGCCCGACAGGGCCCGACAGGGCCCGACAGGGCCCGACAGAGCCCAGTAGAGCCCGACAGAGCCCGACAGAGCCCGACAGAGCCCGACAGAGCCCGACAGGGCCCAGTAGAGCCCGACAGAGCCCGACAGAGCCCGACAGAGCCCGACAGGGCCCGACAGAGCCCGACAGGGCCCGACAGGGCCCGACAGGGCCCAGTAGAGCCCGACAGAGGCCGACAGGGCCCGACAGGGCCCGACAGGGCCCGACAGAGCCCGACAGGGCCCAGTAGAGCCCAGTAGAACCCGACAGAGCCCAATAGAGCCCGACAGAGCCCGACAGAGCCCGACAGAGCCCGACAGAGCCCGACAGAGCCCGACAGGGCCCGACAGGGCCCGACAGAGCCCGACAGAGCCCGACAGAACCCGACAGAGCCCGACAGAGCTCGACAGGGCCCGACAGGACCCGACAGGGCCCGACAGAACCCGACAGAGCCCGACAGAGCCCGACAGAGCCCGACAGGGCCCGACAGGGCCCGACAGAGCCCGACAGAGCCCGACAGAGCCCGACAGAGCCCGACAGGGCCCGACAGGGCCCGACAAAGCCCGACAGGGCCCGACAGGGCCCGACAGAGCCCGACAGGGCCCGACAGAGCCCGACAGGGCCCGACAGAGACCTACAGGGCCCGACCGGGCCCGACAGGGCCCAGTAGAGCCCGACAGGGCCCGACAGGGCCCAGTAGAGCCCAGTAGAACCCGACAGAGCCCAATAGAGCCCGACAGAGCCCGACAGAGCCCGACAGAGCCCGACAGGGCCCGACAGGGCCCGACAGGGCCCAGTAGAGCCCGACAGAGCCCGACAGAGCCCAGTAGACCCCGACAGAGCCCGACAGAGCTCGACAGGGCCCGACAGAGCCCGACAGGGCCCGACAGAGCCCGACAGAGCCCGACAGAGCCCAGTAGAGCCCGACAGAGCCCGACAGAGCCCGACAGAGCCCGACAGGGCCCGACAGGGCCCGACAGAGCCCGACAGAGCCCGACAGGGCCCGACAGGGCCCGACACGGCCCGACAGAACCCGACAGAGCCCGACAGAGCCCAGTAGAGCCCGACAGAGCCCGACAGAGCGCGACAGAGCCCGACAGGGCCCGACAGGGCCCGACAGAGCCCGACAGAGCCCGACAGAGCCCGACAGGGCCCAGTAGAGCCCGACAGAGCCCGCCAGAGCCCGACAGAGCCCGACAGAGCCCGACAGAGCCCAGTAGAGCTCGACAGAGCCCGACAGAGCCCGACATGGCCCGACAGGGCCCGACAGGGCCCGACAGGGCCCGACAGAGCCCGACAGAGCCCGACAGGGCCCGACAGGGCCCGACAGGGCCCGACAGGGCCCAGTATAGCCCGACAGAGCCCGACAGCGCCTGACAGAGCTCGACAGGGCCCAATAGAGCCCGACAGAGCCCGACAGAGCCCGACAGAGCTCGACAGGGCCCGACAGAGCCCGACAGAGCCCGACAGAGCCCGACAGAGCCCGACAGAGCCCAGTAGAGCCCGACAGAGCCCGACAGGGCCCGACAGGGCCCGACAGGGCCCGACAGAACCCGACAGAGCCCGACAGAGCCCGACAGAGCCCGACAGAGCCCGACAGGGCCCGACAGGGCCCGACAGAGCCCGACAGGGCCCAGTAGAGCCCGACAGAGCCCGCCAGAGCCCGACAGAGCCCGACAGGGCCCGACAGGGCCCGACAGAGCCCAGTAGAGCTCGACAGAGCCCGACAGGGCCCGACAGAGCCCGACAGGGCCCAGTAGAGCCCGACAGAGCTCGACAGGGCCCGACAGAGCCCGACAGAGCCCGACAGGGCCCGACAGGGCCCGACAGGGCCCGACAGGGCCCGACAGAGCCCGACAGAGCCCGACAGGGCCCGACAGAGCCCGACAGGGCCCGACAGGGCCCAGTAGAGCCCGACAGAGCCCTACAGAGCCCGACAGGGCCCGACAGGGCCCGACAGAGCCCAGTAGAGCTCGACAGAGCCCGACAGAGCCCGACAGGGCCCGACAGGGCCCAGTAGAGCCCGACAGAGCCCGACAGGGCCCGACAGAGCCCGACAGAGCCCAGTAGAGCTCGACAGAGCCCGACAGGGCCCGACAGAGCCCGACAGGGCCCGACAGGGCCCGACAGGGCCCGACAGAGCCCAGTAGAGCCCGACAGGGCCCGACAGAGCCCGACAGGGCCCGACAGGGCCCGACAGAGCCCGACAGGGCCCGACAGGGCCCGACAGGGCCCGACAGCGCCCAGTAGAGCCCGACAGAGCCCGACAGAGCCAGACAGAGCCGGACAGGGCCCGACAGGGCCCGACAGAGCCCGACAGAGCCCAGTAGAGCTCGACAGAGCCCGACAGAGCCCGACAGGGCCCGACAGAGCCCGACAGGGCCCGACAGGGCCCGATAGGGCCCAGTAGAGCCCGACAGAGCCCGACAGGGCCCGACAGAGCCCGACAGAGCCCGACAGGGCCCGACAGGGCCCGACAGGGCCCAGTAGAGCCCGACAGAGCCCGACAGAGCCCGACAGAGCCCAGTGGAGCTCGACAGAGCCCGACAGAGCCCGACAGGGCCCGACAGAGCCCGACAGAGCCCGACAGGGCCCGACAGAGCCCGACAGGGCCCGACAGAGCCCGACAGAGCCCAGTAGAGCTCGACAGAGCCCGACAGAGCCCGACAGGGCCCGACAGGGCCCGACCGGGCCCAGTAGAGCCCGACAGAGCCCGACAGGGCCCGACAGAGCCCGACAGGGCCCGACAGGGCCCGACAGGTCCCAGTAGAGCCCGACAGAGCCCGACAGAGCCCGACAGAGCCCGACAGGGCCCAGTAGAGCCCGACAGAGCCCGACAGGGCCCGACAGGGCCCGACAGGGCCCAGTAGAGCTCGACAGAGCCCGACAGAGCCCGACAGGGCCCAGTAGAGCCCGACAGAGCCCGACAGGGCCCGACAGGGCCCGACAGGGCCCGACAGGGCCCGACAGAACCCGACAGAGCCCGACAGAGACCAGTAGAGCCCGACAGAGCCCGACAGAGCCCGACAGAGCTTGACAGAGCCCGACAGGGCCCGACCGAGCCCGACAGAGCCCAGTAGAGCCCGACAGAGCCCGACGGGGCCCAGTAGAGCCCAGTAGAACCCGACTGTGCCCAGTAGAGCCCGACAGAGCCCGACAGAGCCCGACAGGGCCCGACAGGGCCCAGTAGAGCCCGACAGAGCCCGACAGAGCCCGACAGAGCTCGACAGGGCCCGACAGGGCCCAGTAGAGCCCGACAGAGCCCGACAGGGCCCGACAGAGCCCGACAGAGCCCGACAGAGCCCGACAGGGCCCGACAGAGCCCGACAGAGCCCAGTAGAGCTCGACAGAGCCCGACAGAGCCCGACAGGGCCCGACAGGGCCCGACAGGGCCCGACAGGGCCCAATAGAGCCCGACAGGGCCCGACAGAGCCCGACAGGGCCCGACAGAGCCCGACAGGGCCCGACAGAGCCCGACAGAGCCCGACAGGGCCCGACAGGGCCCGACAGAGACCAGTAGAGCCCGACAGAGCCCGACAGAGCCCGACAGAGCCCGACAGGGCCCGACCGAGCCCGACAGAGCCCAGTAGAGCCCGACAGAGCCCGACAGAGCCCGACAGAGCCCGACAGGGCCCAGTAGAGCCCAGTAGAACCCGACAGAGCCCGACAGAGCCCGACAGAGCCCGACAGAGCCCGACAGGGCCCGACAGGGCCCGACAGGGCCCGACAGAGCCCGACAGAGCCCGACAGAGCCCGACAGAGACCGACAGGGCCCGACAGAGCCCGACAGGGCCCGACAGGGCCCGACAGGGCCCGACAGAGCCCAGTAGAGCCCGACAGAGCCCGACAGAGCCCGACAGAGCCCGACAGAGCCCGACAGGGCCCAGTAGAGCCCGACAGAGCCCGACAGAGCCCGACAGAGCCCGACAGGGCCCGACAGAGCCCGACAGGGCCCGACAGGGACCGACAGGGCCCAGTAGAGCCCGACAGAGCCCGACAGGGCCCGACAGGGCCCGACAGAGCCCGACAGAGCCCGACAGGGCCCAGTAGAGCCCAGTAGAACCCGACAGAGCCCAATAGAGCCCGACAGAGCCCGACAGAGCCCGACAGAGCCCGACAGAGCCCGACAGGGCCCGACAGGGCCCGACAGGGCCCGACAGAGCCCGACAGAGCCCGACAGAGCCCAGTAGAGCCCGACAGAGCCCGACAGGGCCCGACAGGGCCCGACAGGGCCCGACACGGCCCGACAGAACCCGACAGAACCCGACAGAGCCCGACAGAGCCCAGTAGAGCCCGACAGAGCCCGACAGAGCGCGACAGAGCCCGACAGGGCCCGACAGGGCCCGACAGAGCCCGACAGAGCCCGACAGAGCCCGACAGGGCCCAGTAGAGCCCGACAGAGCCCGCCAGAGCCCGACAGAGCCCGACAGAGCCCGACAGAGCCCAGTAGAGCTCGACAGAGCCCGACAGAGCCCGACATGGCCCGACAGGGCCCGACAGAGCCCGACAGGGCCCAGTAGAGCCCGACAGAGCTCGACAGGGCCCGACAGAGCCCGACAGAGCCCGACAGGGCCCGACAGGGCCCGACAGGGCCCAGTAGAGCCCGACAGAGCCCGACAGAGCCCGACAGGGCCCGACAGAGCCCGACAGAGCTCGACAGGGCCCGACAGAGCCCGACAGGGCCCGACAGGGCCCGACAGGGCCCGACAGAGCCCAGTAGAGCCCGACAGAGCCCGACAGAGCCCGACAGAGCCCGACAGAGCCCGACAGGGCCCAGTAGAGCCCGACAGAGCCCGACAGAGCCCGACAGAGCCCGACAGGGCCCGACAGAGCCCGACAGGGCCCGACAGGGCCCGACAGGGCCCAGTAGAGCCCGACAGAGCCCGACAGGGCCCGACAGGGCCCGACAGGGCCCGACAGAGCCCGACAGGGCCCAGTAGAGCCCAGTAGAACCCGACAGAGCCCAATAGAGCCCGACAGAGCCCGACAGAGCCCGACAGAGCCCGACAGAGCCCGACAGAGCCCGACAGGGCCCGACAGGGCCCGACAGAGCCCGACAGAGCCCGACAGAGCCCGACAGAGCCCGACAGAACCCGACAGAGCCCGACAGAGCTCGACAGGGCCCGACAGAGCCCGACAGGGCCCGACAGAGCCCGACAGGGCCCGACAGAGACCTACAGGGCCCGACCGGGCCCGACAGGGCCCAGTAGAGCCCGACAGGGCCCGACAGGGCCCAGTAGAGCCCAGTAGAACCCGACAGAGCCCAATAGAGCCCGACAGAGCCCGACAGAGCCCGACAGAGCCCGACAGGGCCCGACAGGGCCCGACAGGGCCCAGTAGAGCCCGACAGAGCCCGACAGAGCCCAGTAGACCCCGACAGAGCCCGACAGAGCTCGACAGGGCCCGACAGAGCCCGACAGGGCCCGACAGAGCCCGACAGAGCCCGACAGAGCCCAGTAGAGCCCGACAGAGCCCGACAGGGCCCGACAGGGCCCGACAGGGCCCGACACGGCCCGACAGAACCCGACAGAGCCCGACAGAGCCCAGTAGAGCCCGACAGAGCCCGACAGAGCGCGACAGAGCCCGACAGGGCCCGACAGGGCCCGACAGAGCCCGACAGAGCCCGACAGAGCCCGACAGGGCCCAGTAGAGCCCGACAGAGCCCGCCAGAGCCCGACAGAGCCCGACAGAGCCCGACAGAGCCCAGTAGAGCTCGACAGAGCCCGACAGAGCCCGACATGGCCCGACAGGGCCCGACAGGGCCCGACAGGGCCCGACAGAGCCCGACAGAGCCCGACAGGGCCCGACAGGGCCCGACAGGGCCCGACAGGGCCCAGTATAGCCCGACAGAGCCCGACAGCGCCTGACAGAGCTCGACAGGGCCCAATAGAGCCCGACAGAGCCCGACAGAGCCCGACAGAGCTCGACAGGGCCCGACAGAGCCCGACAGAGCCCGACAGAGCCCGACAGAGCCCGACAGAGCCCAGTAGAGCCCGACAGAGCCCGACAGGGCCCGACAGGGCCCGACAGGGCCCGACAGAACCCGACAGAGCCCGACAGAGCCCGACAGAGCCCGACAGAGCCCAACAGGGCCCGACAGGGCCCGACAGAGCCCGACAGGGCCCAGTAGAGCCCGACAGAGCCCGCCAGAGCCCGACAGAGCCCGACAGGGCCCGACAGGGCCCGACAGAGCCCAGTAGAGCTCGACAGAGCCCGACAGGGCCCGACAGAGCCCGACAGGGCCCAGTAGAGCCCGACAGAGCTCGACAGGGCCCGACAGAGCCCGACAGAGCCCGACAGGGCCCGACAGGGCCCGACAGGGCCCGACAGGGCCCGACAGAGCCCGACAGAGCCCGACAGGGCCCGACAGAGCCCGACAGAGCCCGACAGGGCCCGACAGGGCCCAGTAGAGCCCGACAGAGCCCTACAGAGCCCGACAGGGCCCGACAGGGCCCGACAGAGCCCAGTAGAGCTCGACAGAGCCCGACAGAGCCCGACAGGGCCCGACAGGGCCCAGTAGAGCCCGACAGAGCCCGACAGGGCCCGACAGAGCCCGACAGAGCCCAGTAGAGCTCGACAGAGCCCGACAGGGCCCGACAGAGCCCGACAGGGCCCGACAGGGCCCGACAGGGCCCGACAGAGCCCAGTAGAGCCCGACAGGGCCCGACAGAGCCCGACAGGGCCCGACAGGGCCCGACAGAGCCCGACAGGGCCCGACAGGGCCCGACAGGGCCCGACAGCGCCCAGTAGAGCCCGACAGAGCCCGACAGAGCCAGACAGAGCCGGACAGGGCCCGACAGGGCCCGACAGAGCCCGACAGAGCCCAGTAGAGCTCGACAGAGCCCGACAGAGCCCGACAGGGCCCGACAGAGCCCGACAGGGCCCGACAGGGCCCGATAGGGCCCAGTAGAGCCCGACAGAGCCCGACAGGGCCCGACAGAGCCCGACAGAGCCCGACAGGGCCCGACAGGGCCCGACAGGGCCCAGTAGAGCCCGACAGAGCCCGACAGAGCCCGACAGAGCCCAGTGGAGCTCGACAGAGCCCGACAGAGCCCGACAGGGCCCGACAGAGCCCGACAGAGCCCGACAGGGCCCGACAGAGCCCGACAGGGCCCGACAGAGCCCGACAGAGCCCAGTAGAGCTCGACAGAGCCCGACAGAGCCCGACAGGGCCCGACAGGGCCCGACCGGGCCCAGTAGAGCCCGACAGAGCCCGACAGGGCCCGACAGAGCCCGACAGGGCCCGACAGGGCCCGACAGGTCCCAGTAGAGCCCGACAGAGCCCGACAGAGCCCGACAGAGCCCGACAGGGCCCAGTAGAGCCCGACAGAGCCCGACAGGGCCCGACAGGGCCCGACAGGGCCCAGTAGAGCTCGACAGAGCCCGACAGAGCCCGACAGGGCCCAGTAGAGCCCGACAGAGCCCGACAGGGCCCGACAGGGCCCGACAGGGCCCGACAGGGCCCGACAGAACCCGACAGAGCCCGACAGAGACCAGTAGAGCCCGACAGAGCCCGACAGAGCCCGACAGAGCTTGACAGAGCCCGACAGGGCCCGACCGAGCCCGACAGAGCCCAGTAGAGCCCGACAGAGCCCGACGGGGCCCAGTAGAGCCCAGTAGAACCCGACTGTGCCCAGTAGAGCCCGACAGAGCCCGACAGAGCCCGACAGGGCCCGACAGGGCCCAGTAGAGCCCGACAGAGCCCGACAGAGCCCGACAGAGCTCGACAGGGCCCGACAGGGCCCAGTAGAGCCCGACAGAGCCCGACAGGGCCCGACAGAGCCCGACAGAGCCCGACAGAGCCCGACAGGGCCCGACAGAGCCCGACAGAGCCCAGTAGAGCTCGACAGAGCCCGACAGAGCCCGACAGGGCCCGACAGGGCCCGACAGGGCCCGACAGGGCCCAATAGAGCCCGACAGGGCCCGACAGAGCCCGACAGGGCCCGACAGAGCCCGACAGGGCCCGACAGAGCCCGACAGAGCCCGACAGGGCCCGACAGGGCCCGACAGAGACCAGTAGAGCCCGACAGAGCCCGACAGAGCCCGACAGAGCCCGACAGGGCCCGACCGAGCCCGACAGAGCCCAGTAGAGCCCGACAGAGCCCGACAGAGCCCGACAGAGCCCGACAGGGCCCAGTAGAGCCCAGTAGAACCCGACAGAGCCCGACAGAGCCCGACAGAGCCCGACAGAGCCCGACAGGGCCCGACAGGGCCCGACAGGGCCCGACAGAGCCCGACAGAGCCCGACAGAGCCCGACAGAGACCGACAGGGCCCGACAGAGCCCGACAGGGCCCGACAGGGCCCGACAGGGCCCGACAGAGCCCAGTAGAGCCCGACAGAGCCCGACAGAGCCCGACAGAGCCCGACAGAGCCCGACAGGGCCCAGTAGAGCCCGACAGAGCCCGACAGAGCCCGACAGAGCCCGACAGGGCCCGACAGAGCCCGACAGGGCCCGACAGGGCCCGACAGGGCCCAGTAGAGCCCGACAGAGCCCGACAGGGCCCGACAGGGCCCGACAGAGCCCGACAGAGCCCGACAGGGCCCAGTAGAGCCCAGTAGAACCCGACAGAGCCCAATAGAGCCCGACAGAGCCCGACAGAGCCCGACAGAGCCCGACAGAGCCCGACAGGGCCCGACAGGGCCCGACAGAGCCCGACAGAGCCCGACAGAGCCCGACAGAGCCTGACAGAATCCGACAGAGCCCGACAGAGCTCGACAGGGCCCGACAGGACCCGACAGGGCCCGACAGAACCCGACAGAGCCCGACAGAGCCCGACAGAGCCCGACAGGGCCCGACAGGGCCCGACAGAGCCCAACAGAGCCCGACAGAGCCCGACAGAGCCCGACAGGGCCCGACAGGGCCCGACAGGGCCCGACAAAGCCCGACAGGGCCCGACAGGGCCCGACAGAGCCCGACAGGGCCCGACAGAGCCCGACAGGGCCCGACAGAGACCTACAGGGCCCGACAGGGCCCGACAGGGCCCAGTAGAGCCCGACAGGGCCCGACAGGGCCCGACAGGGCCCGACAGGGCCCAGTAGAGCCCAGTAGAACCCGACAGAGCCCAATAGAGCCCGACAGAGCCCGACAGAGCCCGACAGAGCCCGACAGAGCCCGACAGGGCCCGACAGGGCCCAGTAGAGCCCGACAGAGCCCGACAGGGCCCAGTAGACCCCGACAGAGCCCGACAGAGCTCGACAGGGCCCGACAGAGCCCGACAGAGCCCGACAGAGCCCGACAGAGCCCGACAGAGCCCAGTAGAGCCCGACAGAGCCCGACAGGGCCCGACAGGGCCCGACAGGGCCCGACACGGCCCGACAGAACCCGACAGAACCCGACAGAGCCCGACAGAGCCCAGTAGAACCCGACAGAGCCCGACAGAGCGCGACAGAGCCCGACAGGGCCCGACAGGGCCCGACAGGGCCCGACAGAGCCCGACAGAGCCCGACAGGGCCCAGTAGAGCCCGACAGAGCCCGCCAGAGCCCGACAGAGCCCGACAGAGCCCGACAGAGCCCAGTAGAGCTCGACAGAGCCCGACAGAGCCCGACATGGCCCGACAGGGCCCGACAGAGCCCGACAGGGCCCAGTAGAGCCCGACAGAGCTCGACAGGGCCCGACAGAGCCCGACAGAGCCCGACAGGGCCCGACAGGGCCCGACAGGGCCCAGTAGAGCCCGACAGAGCCCGACAGAGCCCGACAGGGCCCGACAGGGCCCGACAGGGCCCGACAGAGCCCAGTAGAGCTCGACAGAGCCCAACAGAGCCCGACAGGGCCCGACAGGGCCCGACAGGGCCCAGTAGAGCCCGACAGAGCCCGACAGAGCCCGACAGGGCCCGACAGGGCCCGACAGGGCCCGACAGGGCCCGACAGAGACCAGTAGAGCCCGACAGAGCCCGACAGAGCCCGACAGAGCCCGACAGAGCCCGACCGAGCCCAGTAGAGCCCGACAGAGCCCGACAGGGCTCAGTAGAGCCCAGTAGAACCCGACAGAGCCCGACAGAGCCCGACAGAGCCCGACAGAGCCCGACAGGGCTCAGTAGAGCCCAGTAGAACCCGACAGAGCCCGACAGAGCCCGACAGAGCCCGACAGAGCCCGACAGGGCCCGACAGGGCCCGACAGAGACCGACAGAGACCGACAGAGACCGACAGAGACCGACAGAGACCGACAGAGACCGACAGAGCCCGACAGGGCCCGACAGGGCCCGACAGGGCCCGACAGGGCCCGACAGAGCCCGACAGAGCCCGACAGGGCCCGACAGAGCCCGACAGAGCCCGACAGAGCCCGACAGAGCCCAGTAGAGCCCGACAGAGCCTGACAGAGCCCGACAGAGCCCGGCAGAGCCCGACAGGGCCCGACAGAGACCGACAGGGCCCGACAGGGCCCGACAGAGCCCGACAGGGCCCAGTACAGCCCGACAGAGCCCGACAGAGCCCGACATAGCCCGACAGAGCCCGACAAACCCCGACAGGGCCCGACAGGGCCCGACAGGGCCCGACAGAGCCCGACAGAGCCCGACAGGGCCCGACAGAGCCCGACAGAGCCCGACAGGGCCCAGTAGAGCCCGACAGAGCCCGACAGAGCCCGACAGAGCCCGACAGGGCCCGACAGGGCCCGACAGGGCCCAGTAGAGCTCGACAGAGCCCGACAGAGCCCGACAGGGCCCGACAGAGCCCGACAGGGCCCGACAGGGCCCGACAGGGCCCAGTAGAGCCCGACAGAGCCCGACAGGGCCCGACAGAGCCCGACAGGGCCCGACAGAGCCCGACAGAGCCCGACAGGGCCCAGTAGAGCCCGACAGAGCCCGACAGAGCCCGACAGGGCCCGACAGGGCCCGACAGAGCCCGACAGAGCCCGACAGGGCCCAGTAGAGCCTGACAGGGCCCGACAGAGCCCGACAGAGCCCGACAGGGCCCGACAGGGCCCGACAGAGCCCGACAGGGCCCGACAGGGCCCGACAAGGCCCGACAGGGCCCGACAGAGCCCGACAGAGCCCGACAGAGCCCGACAGAACCCGACAGAACCCGACAGAGCCCGACAGAGCCCGACAGAGACCGACAGGGCCCAGTAGAGCCCGACAGAGCCCGACAGGGCCCGACAGAGCCCGACAGAGCCCGACAGAGCCCGACAGAGCCCGACAGAGCTCGACAGAGCCCGACAGAGCTCGACAGGGCCCGACAGAGCCCGACAGAGCCCGACAGGGCCCGACAGGGCCCGACAGAGCCCGACAGAGCCCGACAGAGCCCGACAGGGCCCGACAGAGCCCGACAGAGCCCGACAGGGCCCAGTAGAGCCCGACAGAGCCCGACAGAGCCCGACAGAGCCCGACAGAGCCCGACAGGGCCCGACAGGGCCCGACAGAGACCGACAGGGCCCGACAGAGCCCGACAGAGCCCGACAGGGCCCAGTAGAGCCCAGTAGAACCCGACAGAGCCCAATAGAGCCCAACAGAGCCCGACAGAGCCCGACAGAGCCCGACAGAGCCCGACAGAGCCCGACAGAGCCCGACAGGGCCCGACAGGGCCCGACAGGGCCCGACAGGGCCCGACAGAGCCCGACAGGGCCCGACAGGGCCCGACAGAGCCCGACAGGGCCCGACAGGGCCCGACAGAGCCCGACAGAGCCCGACAGGGCCCGACAGAGCCCGACAGAGCCCGACAGAGCCCGACAGAGCTCGACAGGGCCCGACAGAGCCCGACAGAGCCCGACAGAGCCCGACAGAGCCCAGTAGAGCCCGACAGAGCCCGACAGAGCCCGACAGGGCCCGACAGGGCCCGACAGGGCCCAGTAGAGCCCGACAGAGCCCGCCAGAGCCTGACAGAGCCCGACAGGGCCCGACAGAGCCCGACAGAGCCCAGTAGAGCTCGACAAAGCCCGACAGAGCCCGACAGAGCCCGACAGGGCCCAGTAGAGCCCAGTAGAACCCGACAGAGCCCGACAGAGCCCGACAGAGCCCGACAGAGCCCGACAGGGCCCGACAGAGCCCGACAGGGCCCGACAGAGCCCGACAGAGCCCGACAGAGCCCGACAGAGCCCGACAGAGCCCGACAGAGCTCGACAGGGCCCGACAGAGCCCGACAGAGCCCGACAGGGCCCGACAGGGCCCGACAGGGCCCAGTAGAGCCCGACAGACCCCGACAGAGCCCGACAGAGCCCGACAGGGCCCAGTAGAGCCCGACAGAGCCCGACAGAGCCCGACAGAGCCCGACAGGGCCCGACAGGGCCCGACAGGGCCCGACAGGGCCCGACAGAGCCCGACAGAGCCCGACAGGGCCCGACAGAGCCCGACAGGGCCCAGTAGAGCCCGACAGAGCCCGACAGAGCCCGACAGAGCCCAGTAGAGCCCAGTAGAACCCGACAGAGCCCAATAGAGCCCGACAGAGCCCGACAGAGCCCGACAGGGCCCGACAGGGCCCGACAGGGCCCGACAGAGCCCGACAGAACCCGACAGAGCCCGACAGAACCCGACAGAGCCCGACAGAGCCCGACAGAACCCGACAGAGCCCGACAGAGCCCGACAGAGCTCGACAGGGCCCGACAGGACCCGACAGGGCCCGACAGGGCCCGACAGAGACCGACAGAGCCCGACAGAACCCGACAGAGCCCGACAGGGCCCGACAGGGCCCGACAGGGCCCGACAGAGCCCGACAGGGCCCGACAGGGCCCGACAGAGCCCGACAGAGCCCGACAAAGCCCGACAGGGCCCGACAGGGCCCGACAGGGCCCGACAGGGCCCGACAGAGCCCGACAGAGCCCGACAGGGCCCGACAGGGCCCAGTAGAGCCCGACAGAGTCCGACAGGGCCCGACAGAGCCCGACAGAGCCCGACAGAGCCCGACAGGGCCCAGTAGAGCCCAGTAGAACCCGACAGAGCCCAATAGAGCCCGACAGAGCCCGACAGAGCCTGACAGAGCCCGACAGAGCCCGACAGAGCCCGACAGGGCCCAGTAGAGCCCAGTAGAACCCGACAGAGCCCGACAGAGCCCTACAGAGCCCGACAGGGCCCGACAGGGCCCGACAGGGCCCGACAGAGCCTGACAGAGCCCGACAGGGCCCGACAGGGCCCGACAGGTCCCAACAGAGCCCGACAGAGCCCGACAGAGCCCGACAGGGCCCGACAGGGCCCGACAGGGCCCGACAGAGCCCGACAGAACCCGACAGAGCCCGACAGAACCCGACAGAGCCCGACAGAGCCCAGTAGAGCCCGACATAGCCCGACAGAGCCCGACAGAGCCCGACAGAGCCCGACAGAGCCCGACAGAGCCCGACAGGGCCCAGTAGAGCCCGACAGAGCCCGACAGGGCCCGACAGAGCCGGACAGGGCCCGACAGAGCCCGACAGAGCCGGACAGGGCCCAGTAGAGCCCGACAGAGCCCGACAGAGCCCGACAGAGCCCGACAAAGCCCGACAGGGCCCGACAGGGCCCGACAGAGCCCGACAGGGCCCGACAGGGCCCGACAGGGCCCGACAGAGCCCGACAGGGCCCAGTAGAGCCCGACAGAGCCCGACAGAGCCCGACAGAGCCCGACAGGGCCCGACAGGGCCCGACAGGGCCCAGTAGAGCTCGACAGAGCCCGACAGAGCCCGACAGGGCCCGACAGAGACCTACAGGGCCCGACAGGGCCCGACAGGGCCCAGTAGAGCCCGACAGGGCCCGACAGGGCCCGACAGAGCCCGACAGGGCCCAGTAGAGCCCAGTAGAACCCGACAGAGCCCAATAGAGCCCGACAGAGCCCGACAGAGCCCGACAGAGCCCGACAGAGCCCGACAGAGCCCGACAGAGCCCGACAGGGCCCGACAGGGCCCGACAGAGCCCGACAGGGCCCGACAGAGCCCGACAGGGCCCGACAGAGCCCAGTATAGCCCGACAGAGCCCGACAGAGCCCGACAGAGCTCGACAGGGCCCAGTAGAGCCCGACAGAGCCCGACAGAGCCCGACAGAGCTCGACAGGTCCCGACAGAGCCCGACAGAGCCCGACAGAGCCCGACAGAACCCGACAGAGCCCGACAGAGCCCGACAGAGCCCAGTAGAGCCCGACAGAGCCCGACAGAGCCCGACAGGGCCCGACAGGGCCCGACAGGGCCCGACAGGGCCCGACAGAACCCGACAGAGCCCGACAGAGCCCAGTAGAGCCCGACAGAGCCCGACAGAGCCCGACAGAGCCCGACAGGGCCCGACAGGGCCCGACAGGGCCCGACAGGGACCGAGAGAGCCCGACAGAGCCCGACAGGGCCCAGTAGATCCCGACAGAGCCCGCCAGAGCCCGACAGAGCCCGACAGGGCCCGACAGGGCCCGACAGAGCCCGAAAGAGCCCAGTAGAGCTCGACAGAGCCCGACAGGGCCCGACAGAGCCCGACAGGGCCCAGTAGAGCCCGACAGAGCTCGACAGGGCCCGACAGAGCCCGACAGGGCCCGACAGGGCCCGACAGGGCCCGACAGGGCCCGACAGAGCCCGACAGGGCCCGACAGGGCCCGACAGGGCCCAGTAGAGCCCGACAGAGCCCGACAGAGCCCGACAGGGCCCGACAGGGCCCGACAGGGCCCAGTAGAGCTCGACAGAGCCCGACAGAGCCCGACAGGGCCCGACAGGGCCCGACAGGGCCCAGTAGAGCCCGACAGAGCCCGACAGGGCCCGACAGAGCCCGACAGAGCCCAGTAGAGCTCGATAGAGCCCGACAGAGCCCGACAGGGCCCGACAGAGCCCGACAGGGCCCGACAGGGCCCGACAGGGCCCGACAGAGCCCGACAGAGCCTAGTAGAGCTCGACAGAGCCCGACAGAGCGCGAAAGCCCCGACAGAGCCCGACAGGGCCCGACAGGGCCCGACAGGGCCCGACAGGGCCCGACAGCGCCCAGTAGAGCCCGACAGAGCCCGACAGAGCCAGACAGAGCCCGACAGGGCCCGACAGGGCCCGACAGAGCCCGACAGAGCCCAGTAGAGCTCGACAGAGCCCGACAGAGCCCGACAGGGCCCGACAGAGCCCGACAGGGCCCGACAGGGCCCGATAGGGCCCAGTAGAGCCCGACAGAGCCCGACAGGGCCCCACAGAGCCCGACAGAGCCCGACAGAGCCCAACAGGGCCCGACAGGGCCCAGTAGAGCCCGACAGAGCCCGACAGAGCCCGACAGGGCCCGACAGGGCCCGACAGGGCCCGACAGAGCCCAGTGGAGCTCGACAGAGCCCGACAGAGCCCGACAGGGCCCGACAGAGCCCGATAGAGCCCGACAGGGCCCGACAGGGCCCGACAGAGCCCGACAGGGCCCGACAGAGCCCGACAGAGCCCAGTAGAGCTCGACAGAGCCCGACAGAGCCCGACAGGGCCCGACAGGGCCCGACAGGGCCCAGTAGAGCCCGACAGGGCCCGACAGAGCCCGACAGGGCCCGACAGGGCCCAGTAGAGCCCGACAGAGCCCGACAGAGCCCGACAGAGCCCGACAGGACCCGACAGAGCCCGACAGAGCCCGACAGAGCCCGACAGGGCCCAGTAGAGCCCGAAAGAGCCCGACAGGGCCCGACAGGGCCCAGTAGAGCTCGACAGAGCCCGACAGAGCCCGACAGGGCCCAGTAGAGCCCGACAGAGCCCGACAGGGCCCGACAGGGCCCGACAGAGCCCGACAGGGCCCGACAGGGCCCGACAGAGCCCGACAGAGCCCGACAGAGACCAGTAGAGCCCGACAGAGCCCGACAGAGCCCGACAGAGCTTGACAGAGCCCGACAGGGCCCGACCGAGCCCGACAGAGCCCAGTAGAGCCCGACAGAGCCCGACAGGGCCCAGTAGAGCCCAGTAGAACCCGACAGAGCCCAGTAGAGCCCGACAGAGCCCGACAGAGCCCGACAGGGCCCGACAGGGCCCGACAGAACCCGACAGAGCCCAGTAGAGCCCGACCGAGCCCGACAGAGCCCGACAGAGCTCGACAGGGCCCGACAGGGCCCAGTAGAACCCGACAGAGCCCAACAGGGCCCGACAGAGCCCGACAGAGCCCGACAGAGCCCGACAGGGCCCGACAGGGCCCGACAGGGCCCGACAGGGCCCAGTAGAGCCCGACAGAGCCCGACAGAGCCCGACAGAGCCCGACAGGGCCCGACAGGGCCCGACAGGGCCCAGTAGAGCTCGACAAAGCCCGAAAGAGCCCGACAGAGCCCGAGAGGGCCCGACAGGGCCCAGTAGAGCCCGACAGGGCCCGACAGAGCCCGACAGGGCCCGACAGAGCCCGACAGGGCCCGACAGGGCCCGACAGAGCCCGACAGAGCCCGACAGAGCCCGACAGGGCCCGACCGAGCCCGACAGAGCCCAGTAGAGCCCGACAGAGCCCGACAGAGCCCGACAGAGCCCGACAGAGCCCGACAGGGCCCAGTAGAGCCCAGTAGAACCCGACAGAACCCGACAGAGCCCGACAGAGCCCGACAGAGCCCGACAGAGCCCGAGAGGGCCCGACAGGGCCCGACAGGGCCCGACAGAGCCCGACAGGGCCCGACAGGGCCCGACAGGGCCCGACAGAGCTCGACAGGGCCCGACAGAGCCCGACAGAGCCCGACAGGGCCCGACAGAGCCCAGTAGAGCCCGACAGAGCCCGACAGAGCCCGACAGAGCCCGACAGAGCCCGACAGAGCCCGACAGGGCCCAGTAGAGCCCGACAGAGCCCGACAGAGCCCGACAGGGCCCGACAGAGCCCGACAGAGCCCGACAGGGCCCGACAGGGCCCAGTAGAGCCCGACAGAGCCCGACAGGGCCCGACAGGGCCCGACAGGGCCCGACAGAGCCCGACAGGGCCCAGTAGAGCCCAGTAGAACCCGACAGAGCCCAATAGAGCCCGACAGAGCCCGACAGAGCCCGACAGGGCCCGACGGGGCCCGACAGGGCCCGACAGGGCCCGACAGAGCCCGACAGGGCCCGACAGAGCCCGACAGGGCCCGACAGGGCCCGACAGAGCCCGACAGAGCCCGACAGAGCCCGACAGGGCCCGACAGAGCTCGACAGGGCCCGACAGGACCCGACAGGGCCCGACAGGGCCCGACAGAGCCCGACAGAACCCGACAGAGCCCGACAGGGCCCGACAGGGCCCGACAGGGCCCGACAGAGCCCGACAGAGCCCGACAGGGCCCGACAGAGCCCGACAAAGCCCGACAGGGCCCGACAGGGCCCGACAGGGCCCAGTAGAGCCCGACAGAGCCCGACAGGGCCCGACAGAGCCGGACAGAGCCCGACAGAGCCCGACAGGGCCCAGTAGAGCCCAGTAGAACCCGACAGAGCCCAATAGAGCCCGACAGAGCCCGACAGAGCCCGACAGAGCCCGACAGGGCCCAGTCGAGCCCAGTAGAACCCGACAGAGCCCGACAGAGCCCTACAGAGCCCGACAGAGCCCGACAGGGCCCGACAGGGCCCGACAGGGCCCGACAGGGCCCAACAGAGCCCGACAGAGCCCGACAGAGCCCGACAGAGCCCGACAGGGCCCGACAGAGCCCGACAGAACCCGACAGAGCCCGACAGAGCCCAGTAGAGCCCAGTAGAGCCCGACAGAGCCCGACAGAGCCCGACAGAGCCCGACAGAGCCCGACAGAGCCCGACAGGGCCCGACAGGGCCCGACAGAGCCCGACAGGGCCCGACAGAGCCCGACAGAGCCCGACAGGGCCCAGTAGAGCCCGACAGAGCCCGACAGAGCCCGACAGAGCCCGACAGAGCCCGACAGGGCCCGACAGGGCCCGACAGGGCCCGACAGAGCCCGACAGAGCCCGACAGGTCCCGACAGGTCCCGACAGGGCCCGACAGAGCCCGAAAGGGCCCAGTAGAGCCCGACAGAGCCCGACAGAGCCCGACAGAGCCCGACAGAGCCCGACAGGGCCCGACAGGGCCCGACAGGGCCCAGTAGAGCTCGACAGAGCCCGACAGAGCCCGACAGGGCCCGATAGGGCCCGACAGGGCCCGACAGGGCCCGACAGGGCCCAGTAGAGCCCAGTAGAACCCGACAGAGCCCAATAGAGCCCGACAGAGCCCGACAGAGCCCGACAGAGCCCGACATGGCCCGACAGAGCCCAGTAGAGCCCGACAGAGCCCGACAGAGCCCAACAGAGCTCGACAGGGCCCAGTAGAGCCCGACAGAGCCCGACAGAGCCCGACAGAGCTCGACAGGGCCCGACAGAGCCCGACAGAGCCCGACAGAGCCCGACAGAGCCCAGTAGAGCCCGACAGAGCCCGACAGGGCCCGACAGGGCCCGACAGGGCCCGACAGAACCCGACAGAGCCCGACAGAGCCCAGTAGAGCCCGACAGAGCCCGACAGAGCCCGACAGGGCCCGTCAGGGCCCGACAGGGCCCGACAGGGCCCGACGGAGCCCGACGGAGCCCGACAGAGCCCGACAGGGCCCAGTAGAGCCCGACAGAGCCCGACAGAGCCCGACAGGGCCCGACAGGGCCCGACAGGGCCCGACAGAGCCCGACAGAGCCCAGTAGAGCTCGACAGAGCCCGACAGAGCCCGACAGGGCCCAGTAGAGCCCGACAGAGCCCGACAGAGCCCGACAGGGCCCGACAGGGCCCGACAGGGCCCGACAGAGCCCGACAGGGCCCGACAGGGCCCGACAGGGCCCGACAGAGACCAGTAGAGCCCGACAGAGCCCGACAGAGCCCGACAGAGCCCGACAGAGCTTGACAGAGCCCGACAGGGCCCGACCGAGCCCGACAGAGCCCAGTAGAGCCCGACAGAGCCCGACAGGGCCCAGTAGAGCCCAGTAGAACCCGACAGAGCCCAGTAGAGCCCGACAGGGCCCGACAGAGCCCGACAGAGCCCGACAGAGCCCGACAGGGCCCGACAGGGCCCGACAGAGCCCGACAGGGCCCGACAGAGCCCGACAGAGCTCGACAGGGCCCGACAGAGCCCGACAGGGCCCGACAGAGCCCAGTAGAGCCCGACAGAGCCCGACAGAGCCCGACAGAGCTCGACAGGGCCCAGTAGAGCCCGACAGAGCCCGACAGAGCCCGACAGAGCTCGACAGGGCCCGACAGAGCCCGACAGAGCCCGACAGAGCCCGACAGAGCCCGACAGAGCCCAGTAGAGCCCGACAGAGCCCGACAGGGCCCGACAGGGCCCGACAGAACCCGACAGAGCCCGACAGAGCCCGACAGAGCCCGACAGGGCCCGACAGGGCCCGACAGGGCCCGACAGAGCCCGACAGAGCCCGACAGGGCCCAGTAGAGCCCGACAGGGCCCAGTAGAGCCCGACAGAGCCCGCCAGAGCCCGCCAGAGCCCGACAGGGCCCGACAGAGCCCGACAGAGCCCAGTAGAGCTCGACAGAGCCCGACAGAGCCCGACAGGGCCCGACAGAGCCCGACAGAGCCCGACAGGGCCCGACAGGGCCCGACAGAGCCCGACAGGGCCCGACAGAGCCCAGTAGAGCCCGACAGAGCCCGACAGAGCCCGACAGAGCTCGACAGGGCCCAGTAGAGCCCTACAGAGCCCGACAGAGCCCGACAGAGCTCGACAGGGCCCGACAGAGCCCGACAGAGCCCGACAGAACCCGACAGAGCCCGACAGGGCCCAGTAGAGCCCGACAGAGCCCGACAGGGCCCGACAGGGCCCGACAGAGACCAGTAGAGCCCGACAGAGCCCGACAGAGCCCGACAGAGCTTGACAGAGCTTGACAGAGCCCGACAGGGCCCGACCGAGCCCGACAGAGCCCAGTAGAGCCCGACAGAGCCCGACAGGGCCCAGTAGAGCCCAGTAGAACCCGACAGACCCCAGTAGAGCCCGACAGAGCCCGACAGAGCCCGACAGGGCCCGACAGGGCCCGACAGAGCCCGACAGAGCCCGACAGGGCCCGACAGAGCCCGACAGAGCCCGACAGGGCCCAGTAGAGCCCGACAGAGCCCGACAGAGCCCGACAGAGCCCGACAGAGCCCGACAGGGCCCGACAGGGCCCGACAGGGCCCGACAGGGCCCGACAGAGCCCAGTAGAGCCCGACAGAGCCCGACAGAGCCCGACAGGGCCCGACAGGGCCCGACAGGGCCCGACAGAGCCCGACACGGCCCGACAGAGCCCGACAGGGCCCGACAGAGCCCGACAGAGCCCGACAGAGCCCGACAGGGCCCGACAGGGCCCAGTAGAGCCCGACAGAGCCCGCCAGAGCCCGACAGGGCCCGACAGAGCCCGACAGGGCCCGACAGGGCCCGACAGGGCCCGACAGAGCCCAGTAGAGCTCGACAGAGCCCGACAGAGCCCGACAGGGCCCGACAGAGCCCGACAGGGCCCAGTAGAGCCCGACAGAGCCCGACAAGGCCCGACAGGGCCCGACAGAGCCCGACAGAGCCCGACAGAGCCCGACAGGGCCCGACAGGGCCCAGTAGAGCCCGACAGAGCCCGACAGAGCCCGACAGGGCCCGACAAGGCCCGACAGGGCCCGACAAGGCCCGACAGGGCCCGACAAGGCCCGACAGGGCCCGACAGAGCCCGACAGGGCCCGACAGGGCCCGACAGAGCCCGACAGGGCCCGACAGGGCCCAGTAGAGCCCGACAGAGCCCGACGGAGCCCGACAGAGCCCGACAGGGCCCGACAGGGCCCGACAGAGCCCGACAGAGCCCGACAGAGCCCGACAGAGCCCGACCGAGCCCAACAGAGCCCAGTAGAGCCCGACAGAGCCCGACAGAGCCCGACAGAGCCCGACAGAGCCCGACAGAGCCCGACAGGGCCCAGTAGAGCCCGACAGAGCCCGACAGGGCCCGACAGGGCCCGACAGGGCCCAGTAGAGCCCGACAGAGCCCGACAGAGCCCAGTAGAGCCCAGTAGAGCCCGACAGAGCCTGACAGAGCCCGACAGAGCCCGACAGAACCCGACAGAACCCGAGAGAGCCCGACAGAGCCCAGTACAGCCCGACAGAGCCCGACAGAGCCCGACAGAGCCCGACAGGGAACAGTAGAGCCCGACAGAGCCCGACAGAGCCCGACAGAGCCCGACAGGGCCCGACAGGGCCCGACAGGGCCCGACAGGGCCCAGTAGAGCTCGACAGAGCCCGACAGAGCCCGACAGGGCCCGACAGGGCCCAGTAGAGCCCGACAGAGCCCGACAGAGCCCGACAGGTC
Organism: Caloenas nicobarica; assembly: GCF_036013445.1. Taxonomy (NCBI): domain Eukaryota; kingdom Metazoa; phylum Chordata; class Aves; order Columbiformes; family Columbidae; genus Caloenas; species Caloenas nicobarica. Next base: position 49,048 of record NW_027017220.1, read on the forward strand.
CCGACAGGGCCCGACAGAGCCCGACAGGGCCCGACAGAGACCAGTAGAGCCCGACAGAGCCCGACAGAGCCCGACAGAGCCCGACAGAGCCCGACCGAGCCCGACCGAGCCCAGTAGAGCCCGACAGAGCCCGACAGAGCCCGACAGAGCCCGACAGAGCCCGACAGAGCCCGACAGGGCCCAGTAGAGCCCAGTAGAACCCGACAGAGCCCGACAGAGCCCGACAGAGCCCGACAGAGCCCGACAGGGCCCGACAGGGCCCGACAGAGCCCGACAGAGCCCGACAGGGCCCGACAGGGCCCGACAGGGCCCGACAGAGCTCGACAGGGCCCGACAGAGCCCGACAGAGCCCGACAGGGCCCGACAGGGCCCGACAGAGCCCGACAGAACCCGACAGAGCCCGACAGAGCCCGACAGAGCCCGACAGAGCCCAGTAGAGCCCGACAGAGCCTGACAGAGCCCGACAGAGACCGACAGGGCCCAGTAGAGCCCGACAGAGCCCGACAGAGCCCGACAGAGCCCGACAGAGCCCGACAGAGCCCGACAGAGCGCGACAGAGCCCGACAAAGCCCGACAGGGCCCGACAGGGCCCGACAGAGCCCGACAGGGCCCGACAGAGCCCGACAGGTCCCGACAGGGCCCGACAGAGCCCGACAGAGCCCGACAGAGCCCGACAGAGCCCGACAGGGCCCGACAGGGCCCGACAGGGCCCGACAGGGCCCGACAGAGCCCGACAGGGCCCAGTAGAGCCCGACAGGGCCCGACAGAGCCCGACAGGGCCCAGTAGAGCCCGACAGGGCCCGACAGAGCCCGACAGAGCCCGACAGAGCCCGACAGAGCCCGACAGAGCCCGACAGAGCCCGACAGGGCCCGACAGAGCCCGACAGAACCCGACAGAGCCCGACAGAGCCCGACAGAGCCCGACAGAGCCCGACAGAGCTCGACAGGGCCCGACAGAGCCCGACAGAGCCCGACAGAGCCCGACAGAGCCCAGTAGAGCCCGACAGAGCCCGACAGGGCCCGACAGGGCCCGACAGAGCCCGACAGAGCCCAGTAGAGCCCGACAGAGCCCGACAGAGCCCGACAGAGCCCGACAGAGCCCGACATGGCCCGACATGGCCCGACAGAGCCCAGTAGAGCTCGACAGAGCCCGACAGGGCCCGACAGGGCCCGACAGGGCCCGATAGGGCCCAGTAGAGCCCGACAGAGCCCGACAGGGCCCGACAGAGCCCGACAGAGCCCGCCAGAGCCCGCCAGAGCCCGACAGAGCCCGCCAGAGCCCGCCAGAGCCCGACAGGGCCCGACAGAGCCCGACAGAGCCCGACAGGGCCCAGTAGAGCCCGACAGAGCCCGACAGAGCCCGACAGAGCCCGACAGAGCCCGACAGGGCCCGACAGGGCCCGACAGAGCCCAGTAGAGCTCGACAGAGCCCGACAGAGCCCGACAGGGCCCGACAGGGCCCGACAGGGCCCGACAGGGCCCAGTAGAGCCCGACAGAGCCCGACAGAGCCTGACAGGGCCCGACAGGGCCCGACAGAGCCCGACAGAGCCCGACAGAGCCCGACAGGGCCCGACAGGGCCCGACAGGGCCCGACAGAGACCAGTAGAGCCCGACAGAGCCCGACAGAGCCCGACCGAGCCCGACAGGGCCCAGTAGAGCCCAGTAGAACCCGACAGAGCCCGACAGGGCCCGACAGGGCCCGACAGAGCCCGACAGGGCCCGACAGAGCCCGACAGAGCCCGACAGAGCCCGACAGAGCCCGACAGGGCCCGACAGAGCCCGACAGAGCACAGTAGAGCTCGACAGAGCCCGACAGAGCCCGACAGGGCCCGACAGGGCCCAGTAGAGCCCGACAGAGCCCGACAGAGCCCGACAAAGCCCGACAGGGCCCAGTAGAGCCCGACAGAGCCCGACAGAACCCGACAGAGCCCGACAGAGCCCAGTAGAGCCCGACAGAGCCCGACAGAGCCCGACAGGGCCCGACAGAGCCCGACAGGGCCCGACAGAGCCCGACAGAGCCCGACAGGGCCCGACAGAGCCCGACAGGGCCCGACAGGGCCCGACAGGGCCTGACAGGGCCCGACAGAGCCCGACAGAGCCTGACAGGGCCCGACAGGGCCCAGTAGAGCCCGACAGAGCCCGCCAGAGCCCGCCAGAGCCCGACAGAGCCCGACAGGGCCCGACAGAGCCCAGTAGAGCTCGACAGAGCCCGACAGAGCCCGACAGGGCCCGACAGGGCGCGACAGAGCCCGACAGAGCCCGACAGGGCCCAGTAGAACCCGACAGAGCCCGACAGAGCCCGACAGAGCCCGACAGGGCCCGACAGGGCCCGACAGGGCCCGACAGGGCCCGACATAGCCCAGTAGAGCTCGACAGAGCCCGACAGAGCCCGACAGGGCCCGACAGGGCCCAGTAGAGCCCGACAGAGCCCGACAGAGCCTGACAGGGCCCGACAGGGCCCGACAGAGCCCGACAGGGCCCGACAGGGCCCGACAGAGCCCGACAGGGCCCGACAGGGCCCGACAGAGACCAGTAGAGCCCGACAGAGCCCGACAGAGCCCGACAGAGCCCGACAGGGCCCGACAGGGCCCGACAGGGCCCAGTAGAGCCCGACAGGGCCCGACAGAGCCCGACAGAGCCCGACAGGGCCCAGTAGAGCCCAGTAGAACCCGACAGAGCCCGACAGAGCCCGACAGAGCCCGACAGAGCCCGACAGAGCCCGACAGAGCCCGACAGAGCCCGACAGGGTCCGACAGGGCCCGACAGGGCCCGACAGGGCCCGACAGAGCCCGACAGAGCCCGACAGAGCCCGACAGGGCCCGACAGGGCCCGACAGAGCCCAGTAGAGCCCGACAGAGCCCAGTAGAGCCCGACAGAGCCTGACAGAGCCCGACAGAGACCGACAGGGCCCAGTAGAGCCCGACAGAGCCCGACAGAGCCCGACAGAGCCCGACAGAGCCCGACAGAGCCCGACAGAGCGCGACAGAGCCCGACAAAGCCCGACAGGGCCCGACAGGGCCCGACAGAGCCCGACAGGGCCCGACAGAGCCCGACAGGGCCCGACAGGGCCCGACAGAGCCCGACAGGGCCCGACAGAGCCCGACAGAGCCCGACAGGGCCCGACAGGGCCCGACAGGGCCCGACAGGGCCCGACAGGGCCCAGTAGAGCCCGACAGGGCCCGACAGAGCCCGACAGGGCCCAGTAGAGCCCGACAGGGCCCGACAGAGCCCGACAGAGCCCGACAGAGCCCGACAGAGCCCGACAGGGCCCGACAGAGCCCGACAGAGCCCGACAGGGCCCGACAGAGCCCGACAGAGCCCGACAGAACCCGACAGAGCCCGACAGAGCCCAGTAGAGCCCGACAGAGCCCGACAGAGCCCGACAGAGCCCGACAGAGCTCGACAGGGCCCGACAGAGCCCGACAGAGCCCGACAGAGCCCGACAGAGCCCGACAGAGCCCAGTAGAGCCCGACAGAGCCCGACAGAGCCCGACAGAGCCCAGTAGAGCCCGACAGAGCCCGACAGAGCCCGACAGAGCCCGACAGAGCCCGACAGAGCCCGACAAAGCCCGACAGGGCCCGACAGGGCCCGACAGGGCCCGACAGGGCCCGACAGAGCCCAGTAGAGCCCGACAGAGCCCGACAGAGCCCGACAGAGCCCGACATGGCCCGACAGAGCCCGACAGAGCCCAGTAGAGCTCGACAGAGCCCGACAGAGCCCGACAGGGCCCGACAGGGCCCGACAGGGCCCGATAGGGCCCAGTAGAGCCCGACAGAGACCGACAGGGCCCGACAGAGCCCGACAGAGCCCGCCAGAGCCCGACAGAGCCCGACAGAGCCCGACAGAGCCCGACAGAGCCCGACAGGGCCCGACAGGGCCCGACAGAGCCCGACAGGGCCCAGTAGAGCCCGACAGAGCCCGACAGAGCCCGACAGAGCCCGACAGGGCCCGACAGGGCCCGACAGAGCCCAGTAGAGCTCGACAGAGCCCGACAGAGCCCGACAGGGCCCGACAGGGCCCGACAGGGCCCGACAGGGCCCAGTAGAGCCCGACAGAGCCCGACAGAGCCTGACAGGGCCCGACAGGGCCCGACAGAGCCCGACAGAGCCCGACAGAGCCCGACAGGGCCCGACAGGGCCCGACAGGGCCCGACAGAGACCAGTAGAGCCCGACAGAGCCCGACAGAGCCCGACAGAGCCCGACAGAGCCCGACAGAGCCCGACCGAGCCCGACAGGGCCCAGTAGAGCCCAGTAGAACCCGACAGAGCCCGACAGGGCCCGACAGGGCCCGACAGAGCCCGACAGGGCCCGACAGGGCCCGACAGAGCCCGACAGGGCCCGACAGAGCCCGACAGAGCACAGTAGAGCTCGACAGAGCCCGACAGAGCCCGACAGGGCCCGACAGGGCCCAGTAGAGCCCGACAGAGCCCGACAGAGCCCGACAAAGCCCGACAGGGCCCAGTAGAGCCCGACAGAGCCCGACAGAACCCGACACAGCCCGACAGAGCCCAGTAGAGCCCGACAGAGCCCGACAGAGCCCGACAGGGCCCGACAGAGCCCGACTGGGCCCGACAGAGCCCGACAGAGCCCGACAGGGCCCGACAGGGCCCGACAGGGCCCGACAGGGCCTGACAGGGCCCGACAGAGCCCGACAGAGCCTGACAGGGCCCGACAGGGCCCAGTAGAGCCCGACAGAGCCCGCCAGAGCCCGCCAGAGCCCGACAGAGCCCGACAGGGCCCGACAGAGCCCAGTAGAGCTCGACAGAGCCCGACAGGGCCCGACAGAGCCCAGTAGAGCTCGACAGAGCCCGACAGAGCCCGACAGGGCCCGACAGGGCGCGACAGAGCCCGACAGAGCCCGACAGGGCCCAGTAGAACCCGACAGAGCCCGACAGAGCCCGACAGAGCCCGACAGGGCCCGACAGGGCCCGACAGGGCCCGACATAGCCCAGTAGAGCTCGACAGAGCCCGACAGAGCCCGACAGAGCCCGACAGGGCCCGACAGGGCCCAGTAGAGCCCGACAGAGCCCGACAGAGCCTGACAGGGCCCGACAGGGCCCGACAGAGCCCGACAGGGCCCGACAGGGCCCGACAGAGCCCGACAGAGCCCGACAGGGCCCGACAGGGCCCGACAGAGACCAGTAGAGCCCGACAGAGCCCGACAGAGCCCGACAGAGCCCGACAGGGCCCGACAGGGCCCGACAGGGCCCAGTAGAGCCCGACAGGGCCCGACAGAGCCCGACAGAGCCCGACAGGGCCCAGTAGAGCCCAGTAGAACCCGACAGAGCCCGACAGAGCCCGACAGAGCCCGACAGAGCCCGACAGAGCCTGACAGGGTCCGACAGGGCCCGACAGGGCCCGACAGGGCCCGACAGGGCCCGACAGAGCCCGACAGAGCCCGACAGGGCCCGACAGGGCCCGACAGGGCCCAGTAGAGCCCGACAGAGCCCGACAGAGCCCGACAGAGCCCGACAGAGCCCGACAGGGCCCGACAGAGCCCGACAGAGCCCGGCAGAGCCTGACAGGGCCCGACAGAGACCGACAGGGCCCGACAGGGCCCGACAGGGCCCGACAGGGCCAAGTACAGCCCGACAGAGCCCGACAGAGCCCGACAAAGCCCGACAAAGCCCGACAGGGCCCGACAGGGCCCGACAGGGCCCGACAGGGCCCAGTAGAACCCGACAGGGCCCGACAGGGCCCAGTAGAGCCCGACAGAGCCCGACAGAGCCCGACAGAGCCCGACAGTGCCCAGTAGAGCTCGACAGAGCCCGACAGAGCCCGACAGGGCCCGACAGAGCCCGACAGGGCCCAGTAGAGCCCGACAGAGCCCGACAGGGCCCGACAGAGCCTGACAGAGCCCGACAGAGCCCGACAGGGCCCGACAGGGCCCGACAGAGCCCGACAGAGCCCGACAGAGCCCGACAGGGTCCAGTAGAGCCCGACAGAGCCCAACAGGGCCCGACAGAGCCCGACAGAGCCCGACAGAGCCCGACAGAGCCCGACAGGGCCCGACAGAGCCCAGTAGAGCTCGACAGAGCCCGACAGAGCCCGACAGGGCCCAGTAGAGCCCGACAGAGCCCGACAGAGCCCGACAGGGCCCGACAGGGCCCGACAGAGCCCGACAGAGCCCGACAGAGCCCGACAGGGCCCAGTAGAGCCCGACAGAGCCCGACAGAGCCCGACAGGGCCCGACAGGGCCCGACAGAGACCAGTAGAGCCCGACAGAGCCCGACAGGGCCCAGTAGAGCCCGACAGAGCCCGACAGAGCCCGACAGGGCCCAGTAGAGCCCAGTAGAAACCGACAGAGCCCGACAGAGCCCGACAGAGCCCGACAGAGCCCGACAGTGCCCAGTAGAGCTCGACAGAGCCCGACAGAGCCCGACAGGGCCCGACAGAGCCCGACAGGGCCCAGTAGAGCCCGACAGAGCCCGACAGGGCCCGACAGAGCCTGACAGAGCCCGACAGAGCCCGACAGAGCCCGACAGGGCCCGACAGAGCCCGACAGAGCCCGACAGAGCCCGACAGGGTCCAGTAGAGCCCGACAGAGCCCAACAGGGCCCGACAGAGCCCGACAGAGCCCGACAGAGCCCGACAGAGCCCGACAGGGCCCGACAGAGCCCAGTAGAGCTCGACAGAGCCCGACAGAGCCCGACAGGGCCCAGTAGAGCCCGACAGAGCCCGACAGAGCCCGACAGGGCCCGACAGGGCCCGACAGAGCCCGACAGAGCCCGACAGAGCCCGACAGGGCCCAGTAGAGCCCGACAGAGCCCGACAGAGCCCGACAGGGCCCGACAGGGCCCGACAGAGACCAGTAGAGCCCGACAGAGCCCGACAGGGCCCAGTAGAGCCCGACAGAGCCCGACAGAGCCCGACAGGGCCCAGTAGAGCCCAGTAGAAACCGACAGAGCCCGACAGAGCCCGACAGAGCCCGACAGAGCCCGACAGAGCTTGACAGGGCCCGACAGGGCCCGACAGGGCCCGACAGGGCCCGACAGAGCCCGACAGGGCCCGACAGGGCCCGACAGGGCCCGACAGGGCCCGACAGAACCCGACAGAGCCCGACAGAGCCCGACAGAGCCCGACAGAGCCCGACAGGGCCCAGTAGAGCCCAGTAGAGCCCGACAGAGCCCGACAGGGCCCGACAGGGCCCGACAGGGCCCGACAGGGCCCGACAGAGCCCGACAGAGCCCAGTAGAGCCCGACAGAGCCCGACAGAGCCCGACAGAGCCCGACAGGGCCCGACAGGACCTGACAGAGCCCGACAGAGCCCGACAGAGCCCGACAGAGCACAGTAGAGCTCGACAGAGCCCGACAGAGCCCGACAGGGCCCGACAGGGCCCGACAGAGCCCGAAAGGGCCCGACAGGGCCCGACAGGGCCCAGTAGAGCCCGACAGAGCCCGACAGGGCCCGACAGAGCCCGACAGAGCCCGACAGGGCCCGACAGAGCCCGACAGGGCCCAGTAGAGCTCGACAGAGCCCGACAGAGCCCGACAGGGCCCGACAGGGCCCGACAGGGCCCAGTAGAGCCCGACAGAGCCCGACAGAGCCCGACAGGGCCCGACAGGGCCCGACAGGGCCCAGTAGAGCCCGACAGAGCCCGACAGAGCCCGACAGAGCCCGACAGAGCCCAGTAGAGCCCGACAGAGCCCGACAGAGCCCGACAGAGCCCGACAGAGCCCGACAGGGCCCGACAGGGCCCGACAGAGCCCGACAAAGCCCGACAGGGCCCGACAGGGCCCGACAGGGCCCAGTAGAGCCCGACAGAGCCCACCAGAGCCCGACAGAGCCCGACAGAGCCCGACAGAGCCCGACAGAGCCCGACAGGGCCCGACAGAGCCCAGTAGAGCTCGACAGAGCCCAGTAGAGCTCGACAGAGCCCGACAGAGCCCGACAGGGCCCGACAGGGCCCGACAGAGCCCGACAGGGCCCAGTAGAGCCCGACAGAGCCCGACAGGGCCCGACAGAGCCCGACAGAGCCCGACAGGGCCCGACAGGGCCAGACAGAGCCCGACAGAGCCCGACAGGGCCCAGTAGAACCCGACAGAGCCCGACAGAGCCCGACAGAGCCCGACAGGGCCCGACAGGGCCCGACAGGGCCCAGTAGAGCTCGACAGAGCCCGACAGAGCTCAGTAGAGCCCGACAGAGCCCGCCAGAGCCCGACAGAGCCCGAAAGAGCCCGACAGGGCCCGACAGGGCCCGACAGAGCCCGACAGAGCCCAGTAGAGCTCGACAGAGCCCGACAGAGCCCGACAGGGCCCGACAGGGCCCGACAGGGCCCAGTAGAGCCCGACAGAGCACGACAGGGCCCGACAGAGCCCGACAGAGCCCGACAGGGCCCGACAGAGCCCGACAGAGCCCGACAGGGCCCGACAGAGCCCGACAGAGCCCGACAGAGCCCAGTAGAGCTCGACAGAGCCCGACAGAGCCCGACAGGGCCCGACAGGGCCCGACAGAGCCCGACAGGGCCCAGTAGAGCCCGACAGGGCCCAGTAGAGCCCGACAGAGCCCGACAGGGCCCGACAGAGCCCGACAGAGCCCGACAGAGCCCGACAGAGCCCGACAGGGCCCGACAGGGCCCGACAGGGCCCAGTAGAACCCAACAGAGCCCGACAGAGCCCGACAGAGCCCGACAGGGCCCGACAGGGCCCGACAGGGCCCGACAGGGCCCAGTAGAGCTCGACAGAGCCCGACAGAGCCCGACAGGGCCCGACAGGGCCCAGTAGAGCCCGACAGAGCCCGACAGAGCCTGACAGGGCCCGACAGGGCCCGACAGAGCCCGACAGGGCCCGACAGGGCCCGACAGGGCCCGACAGAGACCAGTAGAGCCCGACAGGGCCCGACAGGGCCCGACAGGGCCCAGTAGAGCCCGACAGAGCCCGACAGAGCCCAGTAGAGCCCAGTAGAACCCGACAGAGCCCGACAGAGCCCGACAGGGCCCGACAGAGCCCGACAGGGCCCAGTAGAGCCCGACAGAGCCCGACAGAGCCCGACAGAGCCCAGTAGAGCTCGACAGAGCCCGACAGAGCCCGACAGGGCCCGACAGGGCCCGACAGAGCCCGACAGGGCCCAGTAGAGCCCGACAGAGCCCGACAGGGCCCGACAGAGCCCGACAGAGCCCGACAGGGCCCGACAGGGCCCGACAGGGCCCGACAGGGCCCAGTAGAACCCGACAGAGCCCGACAGAGCCCGACAGAGCCCGACAGGGCCCGACAGGGCCCGACAGGGCCCAGTAGAGCTCGACAGAGCCCGACAGAGCCCAGTAGAGCCCGACAGAGCCCGCCAGAGCCCGACAGAGCCCGAAAGAGCCCGACAGGGCCCGACAGGGCCCGACAGAGCCCGACAGAGCCCGACAGAGCCCGACAGAGCCCGACAGAGCCCGACAGGGCCCGACAGGGCCCAGTAGAGCCCGACAGAGCCCGACAGGGCCCGACAGGGCCCGACAGAGCCCGACAAGGCCCGACAGAGCCCGACAGGGCCCGACAGAGCCCGACAGAGACCGACAGGGCCCGACAGGGCCCGACAGAGCCCGACAGAGCCCAGTAGAGCTCGACAGAGCCCGACAGAGCCCGACAGGGCCCGACAGGGCCCGACAGAGCCCGACAGGGCCCAGTAGAGCCCGACAGAGCCCGACAGAGCCCAGTAGAGCTCGACAGAGGCCGACAGAGCCCGACATGGCCCGACAGAGCCCGACAGGGCCCGACAGGGCCCAGTAGAGCCCGACAGAGCCCGACAGGGCCCGACAGAGCCCGACAGAGCCCGACAGAGCCCGACAGGGCCCGACAGGGTCCAGTAGAGCCCGACAGAGCCCGACAGAGCCCGACAGGGCCCGACAGGGCCCGACAGGGCCCGACAGAGCCCGACAGAGCCCGACAGGGCCCGACAGGGCCCGACAGGGCCCGACAGAGCCCAGTAGAGCTCGACAGAGCCCGACAGAGCCCGACAGGGCCCAGTAGAGCCCGACAGAGCCCGACAGGGCCCGACAGGGCCCGACAGAGCCCGACAGAGCCCGACAGAGCCCGACAGAGCCCGACAGAGCCCAGTAGAGCCCGACAGAGCCCGACAGAGCCCGACAGAGCCCGACAGAGCCCGACAGAGCCCGACAGGGCCCGACAGGGCCCGACAGGGCCCGACAGAGACCAGTAGAGCCCGACAGAGCCCGACAGAGCCCGACAGGGCCCGACCGAGCCTGACAGAGCCCAGTAGAGCCCGACAGAGCCCGACAGAGCCCGACAGAGCCCGACAGAGCCCGACAGGGCCCAGTAGAGCCCAGAAGAACCCGACAGAGCCCGACAGAGCCCGACAGGGCCCAGTAGAGCCCAGAAGAACCCGACAGAGCCCGACAGAGCCCGACAGAGCCCGACAGAGCCCGACAGGGCCCGACAGGGCCCGACAGGGCCCGACAGGGCCCGACAGAGCCCGACAGGGCCCGACAGAGCCCGACAGAGCCCGACAGAGCCCGACAGAGCCCGACAGAGCCCGACAGGGCCCGACAGAGCCCGACAGAGCCCGACAGAGCCCGACAGGGCCCGACAGGGCCCGACAGAGCCCGACAGGGCCCGACAGAACCCGACAGAGCCCAGTAGAGCCCGACAGAGCCCGACAGAGCCCGACAGAGCCCGACAGAGCCCGACAGAGCCCGACAGAGTCCGACAGAGCCCGACAGGGCCCGACAGGGCCCGACAGGGCCCGACAGAGCCCGACAGGGCCCAGTAGAGCCCGACAGAGCCCGACAGAGCCCGACAGAGCCCGACAGGGCCCAGTAGAGCCCGACAGAGCCCGACAGAGCCCGACAGAGCCCGACAGAGCCCGACAGAGCCCAGTAGAGCCCGACAGAGCCCGACAGAGCCCGACAGAGCCCGACAGAGCCCGACAGAGCCCGACAGAGCCCGACAGGGCCCAGTAGAGCCCAGTAGAGCCCGACAGAGCCCGACAGAGCCCGACAGAGCCCGACAGAGCCCGACAGGGCCCGACAGGGCCCGACAGGGCCCGACAGGGCCCGACAGGGCCTGACAGAGCCCGACAGAGCCCAGTAGAGCCCGACAGAGCCCGACAGAGCCCGACAGAGCCCGACAGGGCCCGACAGGGCCCGACAGGGCCCGACAGAGCCCGACAGGGCCCGACAGGGCCCGACAGGGCCCGACAGAGCCCGACAGAGCCCGACAGAGCCCGACAGGGCCCGACAGAGCCCGACAGAGCACAGTAGAGCTCGACAGAGCCCGACAGAGCCCGACAGGGCCCGACAGGGCCCGACAGAGCCCGAAAGGGCCCGACAGGGCCCAGTAGAGCCCGACAGAGCCCGACAGGACCCGACAGAGCCCGACAGAGCCCGACAGAGCCCGACAGAGCCCGACAGGGCCCGACAGAGCCCGACAGAGCCCGACAGAGCCCGACAGGGCCCGACAGAGCCCGACAGAGCCCGACAAAGCCCGACAGGGCCCAGTAGAGCCCGACAGAGCCCGACAGAGCCCGACAGAGCCCGACAGAGCTTGACAGGGCCCGACAGAGCCCGACAGAGCCCGACAGGGCCCGACAGGGCCCGACAGAGCCCGACAAGGCCCGACAGAGCCCGACAAAGCCCGACAGGGCCCGACAGGGCCCGACAGAGCCCGACAGGGCCCGACAGAGCCCGACAGGGCCCGACAGGGCCCAGTAGAGCCCGACAGAGCCCGCCAGAGCCCGACAGAGCCCGACAGAGCCCGACAGGGCCCGACAGGGCCCGACAGAGCCCAGTAGAGCTCGACAGAGCCCGACAGAGCCCGACAGGGCCCGACAGGGCCCGACAGGGCCCGACAGGGCCCAGTAGAGCCCGACAGAGCCCGACAGGGCCCGACAGGGCCCGACAGAGCCCGACAGGGCCCGACAGGGCCCGACAGAGCCCGACAGAGCCCGACAGAGCCCGACAGGGCCCAGTAGAACCCGACAGAGCCCGACAGAGCCCGACAGGGCCCGACAGGGCCCGACAGGGCCCAGTAGAGCTTGACAGAGCCCGACAGAGCCCGACAGGGCCCGACAGGGCCCAGTAGAGCCCGACAGAGCCCGACAGAGCCCGACAGGGCCCGACAGGGCCCGACAGAGCCCGACAGGGCCCGACAGGGCCCGACAGGGCCCGACAGAGACCAGTAGAGCCCGACAGAGCCCGACAGAGCCCGACAGGGCCCGACAGGGCCCGACAGGGCCCAGTAGAGCCCGACAGGGCCCGACAGAGCCCAACAGAGCCCGACAGAGCCCGACAGGGCCCAGTAGAGCCCGACAGAGCCCGACAGAGCCCGACAGAGCCCGACAGAGCCCGACAGAGCCCGACAGGGCCCGACAGGGCCCGACAGAGCCCGACAGAGCCCGACAGAGCCCAGTAGAGCCCGACAGAGCCCGACAGAGCCCGACAGAGCCCGACAGAGCCCGACAGAGCCCGACAGGGCCCGACAGAGCCCGACAGGGCCCGACAGGGCCCGACAGGGCCCGACAGAGCCCGACAGAGCCCGACAGGGCCCGACAGAGCCCGACAGAGCCCGACAGGGCCCGACAGGGCCCGACAGGGCCCGACAGGGCCCGACAGAGCCCGACAGGGCCCGACAGAGCCCGACAGAACCCAGTAGAGCCCGACAGAGCCCGACAGAGCCCGACAGAGCCCGACAGAGCCCGACAGAGCCCGACAGGGCCCGACAGGGCCCGACAGGACCCGACAGAGCCCGACAGGGCCCGACAGGGCCCGACAGAGCCCGACAGGGCCCGACAGGGCCCGACAGAGCCCGACAGAGCCCGACAGAGCCCGACAGAGCCCGACAGGGCCCGACAGGGCCCGACAGAGCACAGTAGAGCTCGACAGAGCCCGACAGAGCCCGACAGGGCCCGACAGGGCCCGACAGAGCCCGAAAGGGCCCGACAGGGCCCGACAGGGCCCAGTAGAGCCCGACAGAGCCCGACAGGGCCCGACAGAGCCCGACAGGGCCCGACAGAGCCCGACAGGGCCCGACAGAGCCCGACAGAGCCCGACAGGGCCCAGTAGAGCCCGACAGAGCCCGACAGAACCCGACAGAGCCCGACAGAGCCCAGTAGAGCCCGACAGAGCCCGACAGAGCCCGACAGAGCCCGACAGGGCCCGACAGAGCCCGACAGAGCCCGACAGGGCCCGACAGAGCCCGACAGGGCCCAGTAGAGCCCGACAGAGCCCGACAGGGCCCGACAGAGCCCGACAGAGCCCGACAGGGCCCGACAGGGCCCGACAGGGCCCAGTAGAACCCGACAGAGCCCGACAGAGCCCGACAGGGCCCGACAGGGCCCAGTAGAGCTCGACAGAGCCCGACAGGGCCCGACAGGGCCCGACAGGGCCCGACAGGGCCCGACAGGGCCCGACAGGGCCCGACAGAGTCCGACAGGGCCCAGTAGAGCCCGACAGAGCCCGCCAGAGCCCGCCAGAGCCCGCCAGAGCCCGCCAGAGCCCGACAGAGCCCGACAGAGCCCGACAGGGCCCGACAGAGCCCGACAGGGCCCGACAGAGCCCGACAGAGCCCGACAGGGCCCGACAGAGCCCGACAGGGCCCAGTAGAGCCCGACAGAGCCCGACAGGGCCCGACAGAGCCCGACAGAGCCCGACAGGGCCCGACAGGGCCCGACAGGGCCCGACAGGGCCCAGTAGAACCCGACAGAGCCCGACAGAGCCCGACAGGGCCCGACAGGGCCCAGTAGAGCTCGACAGAGCCCGACAGAGCCCGACAGGGCCCGACAGGTCCCAATAGAGCCCGACAGAGCCCGACAGAGCCTGACAGGGCCCGACAGGGCCCGACAGAGCCCGACAGAGCCCGACAGGGCCCGACAGGGCCCGACAGGGCCCGACAGAGACCAGTAGAGCCCGACAGAGCCCGACAGAGCCCGACAGAGCCCGACAGGGCCCGACAGAGCCCGACAGGGCCCAGTAGAGCCCGACAGAGCCCGACAGAGCCCGACAGGGCCCAGTAGAGCCCAGTAGAACCCGACAGAGCCCGACAGAGCCCGACAGAGCCCGACAGGGCCCGACAGAGCCCGACAGAGCCCGACAGGGCCCGACAGGGCCCGACAGGGCCCGACAGAGCCCGACAGGGCCCGACAGAGCCCGACAGAGCCCGACAGAGCCCGACAGGGCCCGACAGAGCCCGACAGAGCCCGACAGGGCCCGACAGGGCCCGACAGGGCCCGACAGGGCCCAGTAGAGCCCGACAGAGCCCGACAGAGCCCGACAGAGCCCGACAGAGCCCGACAGAGCCCGACAGGGCCCAGTAGAGCCCGACAGAGCCCGACAGAGCCCGGCAGAGCCCGGCAGAGCCCGACAGGGCCCGACAGAGACCGACAGGGCCCGACAGAGCCCGACAGGGCCCAGTACAGCCCGACAGAGCCCGACAGAGCCCGACAGAGCCCGACAAAGCCCGACAAAGCCCGACAGGGCCCGACAGAGCCCGACAGGGCCCGACAGAGCCCGACAGGGCCCAGTAGAGCCCGACAGAGCCCGACAGAGCCCGACAGAGCCCGACAGAGCCCGACAGGGCCCAGTAGAGCCCGACAGAGCCCGACAGGGCCCGACAGAGCCCGACAGAGCCCGACAGGGCCCGACAGGGCCCGACAGGGCCCAGTAGAACCCGACAGAGCCCGACAGAGCCCGACAGGGCCCGACAGGGCCCGACAGGGCCCAGTAGAGCTCGACAGAGCCCGACAGGGCCCGACAGGGCCCAGTAGAGCCCGACAGAGCCCGACAGAGCCTGACAGGGCCCGACAGGGCCCGACAGAGCCCGACAGAGCCCGACAGGGCCCGACAGGGCCCGACAGGGCCCGACAGAGACCAGTAGAGCCCGACAGAGCCCGACAGAGCCCGACAGAGCCCGACAGGGCCCGACAGGGCCCGACAGGGCCCAGTAGAGCCCGACAGAGCCCGACAGAGCCCGACAGAGCCCGACAGAGCCCGACAGGGCCCAGTAGAGCCCGACAGAGCCCGACAGAGCCCGACAAAGCCCGACAGAGCCCGACAGGGCCCGACAGGGCCCGACAGGGCCCGACAGGGCCCGACAGAGCCCGACAGAGCCCGACAGAGCCCAGTAGAGCCCGACAGAGCCCGACAGAGCCCGACAGAGCCCGACAGAGCCCGACAGAGCCCGACAGAGCCCGACAGGGCCCAGTAGAGCCCAGTAGAACCCGACAGAGCCCGACAGAGCCCGACAGAGCCCGACAGGGCCCGACAGGGCCCGACAGGGCCCGACAGGGCCCGACAGAGCCCGACAGAGCCCGACAGGGCCCGACAGAGCCCGACAGGGCCCGACAGGGCCCGACAGGGCCCGAAAGAACCCGACAGAGTCCGACAGAACCCGACAGAGCCCGACAGAGCCCGACAGGGCCCGACAGAGCCCGACAGAGCCCGACAGAGCCCGACAGAGCCCGACAGAGCCCGACAGAGCCCGACAGGACCTGACAGAGCCCGACAGAGCCCGACAGGGCCCGACAGGGCCCGACAGGGCCCGACAGAGCCCGACAGGGCCCGACAGGGCCCGACAGGGCCCGACAGAGCCCGACAGGGCCCGACAGGGCCCGACAGAGCCCGAAAGGGCCCGACAGGGCCCAACAGAGCCCGACAGGGCCCGACAGAGCCCGACAGGGCCCGACAGGGCCCGACAGAGCCCGACAGAGCCCGACAGGGCCCAGTAGAGCCCGACAGAGCCCGACAGAACCCGACAGAGCCCGACAGAGCCCAGTAGAGCCCGACAGAGCCCGATAGAGCCCGACAGAGCCCGACAGGGCCCGACAGGGCCCGACAGGGCCCGACAGAGCCCGACAGGGCCCGACAGAGCCCGACAAAGCCCGACAGGGCCCGACAGGGCCCGACAGAGCCCGACAGGGCCCGACAGGGCCCGACAGGGCCCGACAGGGCCCGACAGAGCCCGACAGGGCCCAGTAGAGCCCGACAGAGCCCGACAGGGCCCGACAGAGCCCGACAGAGCCCGACAGGGCCCGACAGGGCCCGACAGGGCCCGACAGGGCCCAGTAGAACCCGACAGAGCCCGACAGAGCCCGACAGGGCCCGACAGGGCCCAGTAGAGCTCGACAGAGCCCGACAGAGCCCGACAGGGCCCGACAGGGCCCAATAGAGCCCGACAGAGCCCGACAGAGCCTGACAGGGCCCGACAGGGCCCGACAGAGCCCGACAGAGCCCGACAGGGCCCGACAGGGCCCGACAGGGCCCGACAGAGACCAGTAGAGCCCGACAGAGCCCGACAGAGCCCGACAGAGCCCGACAGGGCCCGACAGAGCCCGACAGGGCCCAGTAGAGCCCGACAGAGCCCGACAGAGCCCGACAGAGCCCGACAGGGCCCAGTAGAGCCCAGTAGAACCCGACAGAGCCCGACAGAGCCCGACAGAGCCCGACAGAGCCCGACAGGGCCCGACAGAGCCCGACAGAGCCCGACAGGGCCCGACAGGGCCCGACAGGGCCCGACAGAGCCCGACAGGGCCCGACAGAGCCCGACAGAGCCCGACAGAGCCCGACAGAGCCCTACAGGGCCCGACAGAGCCCGACAGAGCCCGACAGGGCCCGACAGGGCCCGACAGGGCCCAGTAGAGCCCGACAGAGCCCGACAGAGCCCGACAGAGCCCGACAGAGCCCGACAGAGCCCGACAGGGCCCAGTAGAGCCCGACAGAGCCCGACAGAGCCCGGCAGAGCCCGACAGGGCCCGACAGAGACCGACAGGGCCCGACAGAGCCCGACAGGGCCCGACAGAGCCCGACAGGGCCCGACAGGGCCCAGTACAGCCCGACAGAGCCCGACAGAGCCCGACAGAGCCCGACAAAGCCCGACAGAGCCCGACAAAGCCCGACAGAGCCCGACAGGGCCCGACAGAGCCCGACAGGGCCCGACAGAGCCCGACAGGGCCCAGTAGAGCCCGACAGAGCCCGACAGAGCCCGACAGAGCCCGACAGAGCCCGACAGAGCCCGACAGAGCCCGACAGGGCCCAGTAGAGCCCGACAGAGCCCGACAGGGCCCGACAGAGCCCGACAGAGCCCGACAGGGCCCGACAGGGCCCGACAGGGCCCGACAGGGCCCGACAGAGCCCGACAGAGCCCGACAGGGCCCGACAGGGCCCAGTAGAGCCCGACAGAGCCCGACAGAGCCTGACAGGGCCCGACAGGGCCCGACAGAGCCCGACAGAGCCCGACAGGGCCCGACAGGGCCCGACAGGGCCCGACAGGGCCCGACAGGGCCCGACAGAGACCAGTAGAGCCCGACAGAGCCCGACAGAGCCCGACAGAGCCCGACAGGGCCCGACAGGGCCCGACAGGGCCCAGTAGAGCCCGACAGAGCCCGACAGAGCCCGACAGAGCCCGACAGAGCCCGACAGGGCCCAGTAGAGCCCGACAGAGCCCGACAGAGCCCGACAAAGCCCGACAGAGCCCGACAGGGCCCGACAGGGCCCGACAGGGCCCGAGAGGGCCCGACAGAGCCCGACAGAGCCTGACAGAGCCCGACAGAGCCCAGTAGAGCCCGACAGAGCCCGACAGAGCCCGACAGAGCCCGACAGAGCCCGACAGAGCCCGACAGGGCCCAGTAGAGCCCAGTAGAACCCGACAGAGCCCGACAGAGCCCGACAGAGCCCGACAGAGCCCGACAGGGCCCGACAGGGCCCGACAGGGCCCGACAGAGCCCGACAGAGCCCGACAGGGCCCGACAGGGCCCGACAGAGCCCGACAGAGCCCGACAGGGCCCGACAGGGCCCGAAAGAACCCGACAGAGTCCGACAGAACCCGACAGAGCCCGACAGAGCCCGACAGAGCCCGACAGAGCCCGACAGAGCCCGACAGAGCCCGACAGAGCCCGACAGGGCCCGACAGGGCCCGACAGGACCTGACAGAGCCCGACAGAGCCCGACAGAGCCCGACAGGGCCCGACAGAGCCCGACAGAGCCCGACAGAGCCCGACAGGGCCCGACAGGGCCCGACAGGGCCCGACAGAGCCCGACAGGGCCCGACAGGGCCCGACAGGGCCCGACAGGGCCCGACAGAGCCCGACAGAGCCCGACAGGGCCCGACAGGGCCCGACAGAGCCCGAAAGGGCCCGACAGGGCCCGACAGAGCCCGACAGGGCCCGACAGAGCCCGACAGGGCCCGACAGGGCCCGACAGAGCCCGACAGGGCCCGACAGGGCCCGACAGAGCCCGACAGAGCCCGACAGGGCCCAGTAGAGCCCGACAGAGCCCGACAGAACCCGACAGAGCCCGACAGAGCCCAGTAGAGCCCGACAGAGCCCGATAGAGCCCGACAGAGCCCGACAGGGCCCGACAGGGCCCGACAGGGCCCGACAGGGCCCGACAGGGCCCGACAGAGCCCGACAGGGCCCGACAGAGCCCGACAAAGCCCGACAGGGCCCGACAGGGCCCGACAGAGCCCGACAGGGCCCGACAGGGCCCGACAGGGCCCGACAGAGTCCGACAGGGCCCGACAGGGCCCAGTAGAGCCCGACAGAGCCCGCCAGAGCCCGCCAGAGCCCGCCAGAGCCCGACAGAGCCCGACAGGGCCCAGTAGAGCCCGACAGAGCCCGACAGGGCCCGACAGAGCCCGACAGAGCCCGACAGGGCCCGACAGAGCCCGACAGGGCCCGACAGGGCCCGACAGGGCCCGACAGGGCCCGACAGAGCCCGACAGAGCCCGACAGGGCCCGACAGGGCCCGACAGGGCCCAGTAGAGCTCGACAGAGCCCGACAGAGCCCGACAGGGCCCGACAGGGCCCAGTAGAGCCCGACAGAGCCCGACAGAGCCTGACAGGGCCCGACAGGGCCCGACAGAGCCCGACAGGGCCCGACAGGGCCCGACAGGGCCCGACAGAGACCAGTAGAGCCCGACAGGGCCCGACAGGGCCCGACAGGGCCCAGTAGAGCCCGACAGAGCCCGACAGAGCCCAGTAGAGCCCAGTAGAACCCGACAGAGCCCGACAGAGCCCGACAGGGCCCGACAGAGCCCGACAGGGCCCAGTAGAGCCCGACAGAGCCCGACAGAGCCCGACAGAGCCCAGTAGAGCTCGACAGAGCCCGACAGAGCCCGACAGGGCCCGACAGGGCCCGACAGAGCCCGACAGGGCCCAGTAGAGCCCGACAGAGCCCGACAGGGCCCGACAGAGCCCGACAGAGCCCGACAGGGCCCGACAGGGCCCGACAGGGCCCGACAGAGCCCGACAGAGCCCGACAGGGCCCAGTAGAACCCGACAGAGCCCGACAGAGCCCGACAGAGCCCGACAGGGCCCGACAGGGCCCAGTAGAGCTCGACAGAGCCCGACAGAGCCCAGTAGAGCCCGACAGAGCCCGCCAGAGCCCGACAGAGCCCGAAAGAGCCCGACAGGGCCCGACAGGGCCCGACAGAGCCCGACAGAGCCCAGTAGAGCTCGACAGAGCCCGACAGAGTCCGACAGGGCCCGAGAGGGCCCGACAGGGCCCGACAGGGCCCAGTAGAGCCCGACAGAGCCCGACAGGGCCCGACAGGGCCCGACAGAGCCCGACAGGGCCCGACAGGGCCCGACAGGGCCCGACAGGGCCCAGTAGAACCCGACAGAGCCCGACAGAGCCCGACAGGGCCCGACAGGGCCCAGTAGAGCTCGACAGAGCCCGACAGAGCCCGACAGGGCCCGACAGGGCCCAATAGAGCCCGACAGAGCCCGACAGAGCCTGACAGGGCCCGACAGGGCCCGACAGAGCCCGACAGAGCCCGACAGGGCCCGACAGGGCCCGACAGGGCCCGACAGAGACCAGTAGAGCCCGACAGAGCCCGACAGAGCCCGACAGAGCCCGACAGGGCCCGACAGAGCCCGACAGGGCCCAGTAGAGCCCGACAGAGCCCGACAGAGCCCGACAGAGCCCGACAGAGCCCGACAGGGCCCAGTAGAGCCCAGTAGAACCCGACAGAGCCCGACAGAGCCCGACAGAGCCCGACAGAGCCCGACAGGGCCCGACAGGGCCCGACAGAGCCCGACAGGGCCCGACAGGGCCCGACAGGGCCCGACAGGGCCCGACAGAGCCCGACAGAGCCCGACAGAGCCCGACAGAGCCCGACAGGGCCCGACAGGGCCCGACAGAGCCCGACAGGGCCCGACAGAGCCCGACAGGGCCCGACAGAGCCCGACAGAGCCCGACAGGGCCCGACAGAGCCCGACAGAGCCCGACAGGGCCCGACAGGGCCCGACAGGGCCCGACAGAGCCCGACAGAGCCCGACAGGGCCCGACAGAGCCCGACAGAGCCCGACAGAGCCCGACAGAGCCCGACAGAGCCTGACAGAGCCCAGTAGAGCCCGACAGAGCCCGATAGAGCCCGACAGAGCCCGACAGGGCCCGACAGGGCCCGACAGGGCCCGACAGAGCCCGACAGGGCCCGACAGGGCCCGACAGAGCCCGACAGGGCCCGACAGGGCCCGACAGAGCCCGACAGGGCCCAGTAGAGCCCGACAGAGCCCGACAGGGCCCGACAGAGCCGGACAGGGCCCGACAGAGCCCGACAGAGCCCGACAGAGCCCGACAGAGCCCGACAGAGCCCGACAGAGCCCGACAGGGCCCGACAGGGCCCGACAGAGCCCGACAGGGCCCGACAGGGCCCGACAGAGCCCGACAGAGCCCGACAGAGCCCGACAGGGCCCGACAGAGCCCGACAGAGCCCGACAGGGCCCGACAGGGCCCGACAGAGCCCGACAGAGCCCGACAGGGCCCAGTAGAGCCCGACAGAGCCCGACAGAGCCCGACAGAGCCCGACAGGGCCCAGTAGAGCCCAGTAGAACCCGACAGAGCCCGACAGAGCCCGACAGAGCCCGACAGAGCCCGACAGGGCCCGACAGAGCCCGACAGAGCCCGACAGGGCCCGACAGGGCCCGACAGGGCCCGACAGAGCCCGACAGAGCCCGACAGAGCCCGACAGAGCCCGACAGAGCCCGACAGGGCCCGACAGGGCCCGACAGAGCCCGACAGGGCCCGACAGAGCCCGACAGAGCCCGACAGAGCCCGACAGAGCCCGACAGGGCCCGACAGAGCCCGACAGAGCCCGACAGGGCCCGACAGGGCCCGACAGGGCCCGACAGAGCCCGACAGAGCCCGACAGGGCCCAGTAGAGCCCGACAGAGCCCGACAGAGCCCGACAGAGCCCGACAGAGCCCAGTAGAGCCCGACAGAGCCCGATAGAGCCCGACAGAGCCCGACAGGGCCCGACAGGGCCCGACAGGGCCCGACAGAGCCCGACAGGGCCCGACAGGGCCCGACAGAGCCCGACAGGGCCCGACAGGGCCCGACAGGGCCCGACAGAGCCCGACAGGGCCCAGTAGAGCCCGACAGAGCCCGACAGGGCCCGACAGAGCCCGACAGGGCCCGACAGAGCCCGACAGGGCCCAGTAGAGCCCGACAGAGCCCGACAGGGCCCGACAGAGCCCGACAGAGCCCGACAGGGCCCGACAGGGCCCGACAGGGCCCGACAGAGCCCGACAGGGCCCGACAGAGCCCGACAGAGCCCGACAGAGCCCGACAGAGCCCGACAGAGCCCGACAGGGCCCGACAGGGCCCGACAGGGCCCGACAGGGCCCGACAGAGCCCGACAGAGCCCGACAGGGCCCGACAGAGCCCGACAGAGCCCGACAGGGCCCGACAGGGCCCGACAGGGCCCGACAGGGCCCAGTAGAGCCCGACAGAGCCCGACAGAGCCCGACAGAGCCCGACAGAGCCCGACAGAGCCCGACAGGGCCCAGTAGAGCCCGACAGAGCCCGACAGAGCCCGGCAGAGCCCGGCAGAGCCCGACAGGGCCCGACAGAGACCGACAGGGCCCGACAGAGCCCGACAGGGCCCAGTACAGCCCGACAGAGCCCGACAGAGCCCGACAGAGCCCGACAAAGCCCGACAAAGCCCGACAGGGCCCGACAGAGCCCGACAGGGCCCGACAGAGCCCGACAGGGCCCAGTAGAGCCCGACAGAGCCCGACAGAGCCCGACAGAGCCCGACAGAGCCCGACAGAGCCCGACAGGGCCCAGTAGAGCCCGACAGGGCCCGACAGAGCCCGACAGAGCCCGACAGGGCCCGACAGGGCCCGACAGGGCCCGACAGAGTCCGACAGGGCCCGACAGGGCCCGACAGGGCCCAGTAGAACCCGACAGAGCCCGACAGGGCCCGACAGGGCCCGACAGGGCCCAGTAGAGCTCGACAGAGCCCGACAGGGCCCGACAGGGCCCGACAGAGCCCGACAGGGCCCGACAGGGCCCGACAGGGCCCGACAGGGCCCAGTAGAACCCGACAGAGCCCGACAGAGCCCGACAGGGCCCGACAGGGCCCAGTAGAGCTCGACAGAGCCCGACAGAGCCCGACAGGGCCCGACAGGGCCCAATAGAGCCCGACAGAGCCTGACAGGGCCCGACAGGGCCCGACAGAGCCCGACAGAGCCCGACAGGGCCCGACAGGGCCCGACAGGGCCCGACAGAGACCAGTAGAGCCCGACAGAGCCCGACAGAGCCCGACAGAGCCCGACAGGGCTCGACAGAGCCCGACAGGGCCCAGTAGAGCCCGACAGAGCCCGACAGAGCCCGACAGAGCCCGACAGGGCCCAGTAGAGCCCAGTAGAACCCGACAGAGCCCGACAGAGCCCGACAGAGCCCGACAGAGCCCGACAGGGCCCGACAGAGCCCGACAGAGCCCGACAGGGCCCGACAGGGCCCGACAGGGCCCGACAGAGCCCGACAGGGCCCGACAGAGCCCGACAGAGCCCGACAGAGCCCGACAGGGCCCGACAGGGCCCGACAGAGCCCGACAGGGCCCGACAGAGCCCGACAGAGCCCGACAGAGCCCGACAGAGCCCGACAGAGCCCGACAGGGCCCGACAGGGCCCGACAGAGCCCGACAGGGCCCGACAGGGCCCGACAGGGCCCAGTAGAGCCCGACAGAGCCCGACAGAGCCCGACAGAGCCCGACAGAGCCCAGTAGAGCCCGACAGAGCCCGATAGAGCCCGACAGAGCCCGACAGGGCCCGACAGGGCCCGACAGAGCCCGACAGGGCCCAGTAGAGCCCGACAGAGCCCGACAGGGCCCGACAGAGCCCGACAGGGCCCGACAGAGCCCGACAGGGCCCAGTAGAGCCCGACAGAGCCCGACAGAGCCCGACAGAGCCCGACAGGGCCCAGTAGAGCCCAGTAGAACCCGACAGAGCCCGACAGAGCCCGACAGAGCCCGACAGAGCCCGACAGAGCCCGACAGAGCCCGACAGGGCCCAGTAGAGCTCGACAGAGCCCGACAGAGCCCAGTAGAGCCCGACAGAGCCCGCCAGAGCCCGACAGAGCCCGAAAGAGCCCGACAGGGCCCGACAGGGCCCGACAGAGCCCGACAGAGCCCAGTAGAGCTCGACAGAGCCCGACAGAGCCCGACAGGGCCCGACAGGGCCCGACAGGGCCCGACAGGGCCCAGTGGAGCCCGACAGAGCCCGACAGGGCCCGACAGGGCCCGACAGAGCCCGACAGGGCCCGACAGGGCCCGACAGGGCCCGACAGGGCCCAGTAGAACCCGACAGAGCCCGACAGAGCCCGACAGGGCCCGACAGGGCCCAGTAGAGCTCGACAGAGCCCGACAGAGCCCGACAGGGCCCGACAGGGCCCAATAGAGCCCGACAGAGCCCGACAGAGCCTGACAGGGCCCGACAGGGCCCGACAGAGCCCGACAGAGCCCGACAGGGCCCGACAGGGCCCGACAGGGCCCGACAGAGACCAGTAGAGCCCGACAGAGCCCGACAGAGCCCGACAGAGCCCGACAGGGCCCGACAGAGCCCGACAGGGCCCAGTAGAGCCCGACAGAGCCCGACAGAGCCCGACAGAGCCCGACAGGGCCCAGTAGAGCCCAGTAGAACCCGACAGAGCCCGACAGAGCCCGACAGAGCCCGACAGGGCCCGACAGAGCCCGACAGGGCCCGACAGGGCCCGACAGGGCCCGACAGGGCCCGACAGAGCCCGACAGGGCCCGACAGAGCCCGACAGAGCCCGACAGAGCCCGACAGAGCCCGACAGAGCCCGACAGGGCCCGACAGGGCCCGACAGGGCCCGACAGAGCCCGACAGGGCCCGACAGAGCCCGACAGAGCCCGACAGGGCCCGACAGGGCCCGACAGGGCCCGACAGGGCCCAGTAGAGCCCGACAGAGCCCGACAGAGCCCGACAGAGCCCGACAGAGCCCGACAGAGCCCGACAGGGCCCAGTAGAGCCCGACAGAGCCCGACAGAGCCCGGCAGAGCCCGGCAGAGCCCGACAGGGCCCGACAGAGCCCGACAGGGCCCGACAGGGCCCGACAGAGCCCGACAGAGCCCGACAGGGCCCAGTAGAGCCCGACAGAGCCCGACAGAGCCCGACAGAGCCCGACAGAGCCCAGTAGAGCCCGACAGAGCCCGATAGAGCCCGACAGAGCCCGACAGGGCCCAATAGGGCCCGACAGGGCCCGACAGAGCCCGACAGGGCCCGACAGAGCCCGACAAAGCCCGACAGGGCCCGACAGAGCCCGACAGAGCCCGACAGGGCCCGACAGGGCCCGACAGGGCCCGACAGGGCCCAGTAGAACCCGACAGAGCCCGACAGAGCCCGACAGGGCCCGACAGGGCCCAGTAGAGCTCGACAGAGCCCGACAGAGCCCGACAGGGCCCGACAGGGCCCAATAGAGCCCGACAGAGCCCGACAGAGCCTGACAGGGCCCGACAGGGCCCGACAGAGCCCGACAGGGCCCGACAGGGCCCGACAGGGCCCGACAGAGACCAGTAGAGCCCGACAGAGCCCGACAGAGCCCGACAGAGCCCGACAGGGCCCGACAGAGCCCGACAGGGCCCAGTAGAGCCCGACAGAGCCCGACAGAGCCCGACAGAGCCCGACAGGGCCCAGTAGAGCCCAGTAGAACCCGACAGAGCCCGACAGAGCCCGACAGAGCCCGACAGAGCCCGACAGGGCCCGACAGAGCCCGACAGAGCCCGACAGGGCCCGACAGAGCCCGACAGAGCCCGACAGGGCCCGACAGGGCCCAGTAGAGCTCGACAGAGCCCGACAGAGCCCGACAGGGCCCGACAGGGCCCAATAGAGCCCGACAGAGCCCGACAGAGCCTGACAGGGCCCGACAGGGCCCGACAGAGCCCGACAGAGCCCGACAGGGCCCGACAGGGCCCGACAGGGCCCGACAGAGACCAGTAGAGCCCGACAGAGCCCGACAGAGCCCGACAGAGCCCGACAGGGCCCGACAGAGCCCGACAGGGCCCAGTAGAGCCCGACAGAGCCCGACAGAGCCCGACAGAGCCCGACAGGGCCCAGTAGAGCCCAGTAGAACCCGACAGAGCCCGACAGAGCCCGACAGAGCCCGACAGAGCCCGACAGGGCCCGACAGAGCCCGACAGGGCCCGACAGGGCCCGACAGGGCCCGACAGGGCCCGACAGAGCCCGACAGGGCCCGACAGAGCCCGACAGAGCCCGACAGAGCCCGACAGAGCCCGACAGAGCCCGACAGGGCCCGACAGGGCCCGACAGAGCCCGACAGGGCCCGACAGAGCCCGACAGAGCCCGACAGAGCCCGACAGAGCCCGACAGGGCCCGACAGAGCCCGACAGAGCCCGACAGGGCCCGACAGGGCCCGACAGGGCCCAGTAGAGCCCGACAGAGCCCGACAGAGCCCGACAGAGCCCGACAGAGCCCGACAGAGCCCAGTAGAGCCCGACAGAGCCCGATAGAGCCCGACAGAGCCCGACAGGGCCCGACAGGGCCCGACAGGGCCCGACAGAGCCCGACAGGGCCCGACAGGGCCCGACAGAGCCCGACAGGGCCCGACAGGGCCCGACAGGGCCCGACAGAGCCCGACAGGGCCCAGTAGAGCCCGACAGAGCCCGACAGGGCCCGACAGAGCCCGACAGGGCCCGACAGAGCCCGACAGGGCCCAGTAGAGCCCGACAGAGCCCGACAGAGCCCGACAGAGCCCGACAGGGCCCAGTAGAGCCCAGTAGAACCCGACAGAGCCCGACAGAGCCCGACAGAGCCCGACAGAGCCCGACAGAGCCCGACAGAGCCCGACAGGGCCCAGTAGAGCTCGACAGAGCCCGACAGAGCCCAGTAGAGCCCGACAGAGCCCGCCAGAGCCCGACAGAGCCCGAAAGAGCCCGACAGGGCCCGACAGGGCCCGACAGAGCCCGACAGAGCCCAGTAGAGCTCGACAGAGCCCGACAGAGCCCGACAGGGCCCGACAGGGCCCGACAGGGCCCGACAGGGCCCAGTGGAGCCCGACAGAGCCCGACAGGGCCCGACAGGGCCCGACAGAGCCCGACAGGGCCCGACAGGGCCCGACAGGGCCCGAATGGGCCCAGTAGAACCCGACAGAGCCCGACAGAGCCCGACAGGGCCCGACAGGGCCCAGTAGAGCTCGACAGAGCCCGACAGAGCCCGACAGGGCCCGACAGGGCCCAATAGAGCCCGACAGAGCCCGACAGAGCCTGACAGGGCCCGACAGGGCCCGACAGAGCCCGACAGAGCCCGACAGGGCCCGACAGGGCCCGACAGGGCCCGACAGAGACCAGTAGAGCCCGACAGAGCCCGACAGAGCCCGACAGAGCCCGACAGGGCCCGACAGGGCCCGACAGGGCCCAGTAGAGCCCGACAGAGCCCGACAGAGCCCGACAGAGCCCGACAGGGCCCAGTAGAGCCCAGTAGAACCCGACAGAGCCCGACAGAGCCCGACAGAGCCCGACAGGGCCCGACAGAGCCCGACAGAGCCCGACAGGGCCCGACAGGGCCCGACAGGGCCCGACAGAGCCCGACAGGGCCCGACAGAGCCCGACAGAGCCCGACAGAGCCCGACAGAGCCCGACAGGGCCCGACAGGGCCCGACAGAGCCCGACAGGGCCCGACAGA
This sequence comes from Caloenas nicobarica, assembly GCF_036013445.1. Lineage (NCBI taxonomy): Eukaryota > Metazoa > Chordata > Aves > Columbiformes > Columbidae > Caloenas > Caloenas nicobarica. The sequence goes on from NW_027017220.1 coordinate 75,926, forward strand.
GCCCGACAGAGCCCGACAGAGCCCGACAGAGCCCGACAGGGCCCGACAGAGCCCGACAGAGCCCGACAGGGCCCGACAGGGCCCGACAGGGCCCAGTAGAGCCCGACAGAGCCCGACAGAGCCCGACAGAGCCCGACAGAGCCCGACAGAGCCCGACAGGGCCCAGTAGAGCCCGACAGAGCCCGACAGAGCCCGGCAGAGCCCGGCAGAGCCCGACAGGGCCCGACAGAGACCGACAGGGCCCGACAGAGCCCGACAGGGCCCAGTACAGCCCGACAGAGCCCGACAGAGCCCGACAGAGCCCGACAAAGCCCGACAAAGCCCGACAGGGCCCGACAGAGCCCGACAGGGCCCGACAGAGCCCGACAGGGCCCAGTAGAGCCCGACAGAGCCCGACAGAGCCCGACAGAGCCCGACAGAGCCCGACAGGGCCCAGTAGAGCCCGACAGAGCCCGACAGGGCCCGACAGGGCCCGACAGAGCCCGACAGGGCCCGACAGGGCCCGACAGGGCCCGACAGAGCCCGACAGGGCCCGACAGGGCCCGACAGGGCCCAGTAGAACCCGACAGAGCCCGACAGAGCCCGACAGGGCCCGACAGGGCCCGACAGGGCCCAGTAGAGCTCGACAGAGCCCGACAGGGCCCGACAGGGCCCAGTAGAGCCCGACAGAGCCCGACAGAGCCTGACAGGGCCCGACAGGGCCCGACAGAGCCCGACAGAGCCCGACAGAGCCCGACAGGGCCCGACAGGGCCCGACAGAGACCAGTAGAGCCCGACAGAGCCCGACAGAGCCCGACAGAGCCCGACAGGGCCCGACAGGGCCCGACAGGGCCCAGTAGAGCCCGACAGAGCCCGACAGAGCCCGACAGAGCCCGACAGGGCCCAGTAGAGCCCGACAGAGCCCGACAGAGCCCGACAAAGCCCGACAGAGCCCGACAGGGCCCGACAGGGCCCGACAGGGCCCGAGAGGGCCCGACAGAGCCCGACAGAGCCCGACAGAGCCCGACAGAGCCCAGTAGAGCCCGACAGAGCCCGACAGAGCCGGACAGAGCCCGACAGAGCCCGACAGGGCCCAGTAGAGCCCAGTAGAACCCGACAGAGCCCGACAGAGCCCGACAGAGCCCGACAGGGCCCGACAGGGCCCGACAGGGCCCGACAGAGCCCGACAGGGCCCGACAGGGCCCGACAGGGCCCGACAGGGCCCGACAGGGCCCGACAGGGCCCGAAAGAACCCGACAGCGTCCGACAGAACCCGACAGAGCCCGACAGAGCCCGACAGAGCCCGACAGAGCCCGACAGAGCCCGACAGAGCCCGACAGGGCCCGACAGGGCCCGACAGGGCCCGACAGGACCCGACAGAGCCCGACAGAGCCCGACAGGGCCCGACAGGGCCCGACAGGGCCCGACAGGGCCCGACAGAGCCCGAAAGGGCCCGACAGGGCCCGACAGAGCCCGACAGGGCCCGACAGGGCCCGACAGAGCCCGACAGGGCCCGACAGGGCCCGACAGAGCCCGACAGAGCCCGACAGGGCCCAGTAGAGCCCGACAGAGCCCGACAGAGCCCGACAGAGCCCGACAGAGCCCAGTAGAGCCCGACAGAGCCCGATAGAGCCCGACAGAGCCCGACAGGGCCCGACAGGGCCCGACAGGGCCCGACAGAGCCCGACAGGGCCCGACAGAGCCCGACAAAGCCCGACAGGGCCCGACAGAGCCCGACAGAGCCCGACAGGGCCCGACAGGGCCCGACAGGGCCCGACAGGGCCCAGTAGAACCCGACAGAGCCCGACAGAGCCCGACAGGGCCCGACAGGGCCCAGTAGAGCTCGACAGAGCCCGACAGAGCCCGACAGGGCCCGACAGGGCCCAATAGAGCCCGACAGAGCCCGACAGAGCCTGACAGGGCCCGACAGGGCCCGACAGAGCCCGACAGGGCCCGACAGGGCCCGACAGGGCCCGACAGAGACCAGTAGAGCCCGACAGAGCCCGACAGAGCCCGACAGAGCCCGACAGGGCCCGACAGAGCCCGACAGGGCCCAGTAGAGCCCGACAGGGCCTGACAGAGCCCGACAGAGCCCGACAGGGCCCAGTAGAGCCCAGTAGAACCCGACAGAGCCCGACAGAGCCCGACAGAGCCCGACAGAGCCCGACAGGGCCCGACAGAGCCCGACAGAGCCCGACAGAGCCCGACAGGGCCCGACAGGGCCCGACAGGGCCCGACAGAGCCCGACAGGGCCCGACAGAGCCCGACAGAGCCCGACAGAGCCCGACAGAGCCCGACAGAGCCCGACAGGTCCCGACAGGGCCCGACAGGGCCCGACAGGGCCCAGTAGAGCCCGACAGAGCCCGACAGAGCCCGACAGAGCCCGACAGAGCCCGACAGGGCCCAGTAGAGCCCGACAGAGCCCGACAGAGCCCGGCAGAGCCCGACAGGGCCCGACAGAGACCGACAGGGCCCGACAGAGCCCGACAGGGCCCGACAGAGCCCGACAGGGCCCGACAGGGCCCAGTACAGCCCGACAGAGCCCGACAGAGCCCGACAGAGCCCGACAGAGCCCGACAGAGCCCGACAGAGCCCGACAGAGCCCGACAAAGCCCGACAGAGCCCGACAGGGCCCGACAGAGCCCGACAGGGCCCGACAGAGCCCGACAGGGCCCAGTAGAGCCCGACAGAGCCCGACAGAGCCCGACAGAGCCCGACAGAGCCCGACAGAGCCCGACAGGGCCCAGTAGAGCCCGACAGAGCCCGACAGAGCCCGACAGGGCCCGACAGAGCCCGACAGGGCCCGACAGGGCCCGACAGGGCCCGACAGGGCCCGACAGGGCCCAGTAGAACCCGACAGAGCCCGACAGAGCCCGACAGGGCCCGACAGGGCCCGACAGGGCCCAGTAGAGCTCGACAGAGCCCGACAGGGCCCGACAGGGCCCAGTAGAGCCCGACAGAGCCCGACAGAGCCTGACAGGGCCCGACAGGGCCCGACAGAGCCCGACAGAGCCCGACAGGGCCCGACAGGGCCCGACAGGGCCCGACAGGGCCCGACAGGGCCCGACAGAGACCAGTAGAGCCCGACAGAGCCCGACAGAGCCCGACAGAGCCCGACAGGGCCCGACAGGGCCCGACAGGGCCCAGTAGAGCCCGACAGAGCCCGACAGAGCCCGACAGAGCCCGACAGAGCCCGACAGGGCCCAGTAGAGCCCGACAGAGCCCGACAGAGCCCGACAAAGCCCGACAGAGCCCGACAGGGCCCGACAGGGCCCGACAGGGCCCGAGAGGGCGCGACAGAGCCCGACAGAGCCTGACAGAGCCCGACAGAGCCCAGTAGAGCCCGACAGAGCCCGACAGAGCCCGACAGAGCCCGACAGAGCCCGACAGAGCCCGACAGGGCCCAGTAGAGCCCAGTAGAACCCGACAGAGACCGACAGAGCCCGACAGAGCCCGACAGAGCCCGACAGGGCCCGACAGGGCCCGACAGGGCCCGACAGGGCCCGACAGAGCCCGACAGAGCCCGACAGGGCCCGACAGGGCCCGACAGAGCCCGACAGGGCCCGACAGGGCCCGACAGGGCCCGAAAGAACCCGACAGAGTCCGACAGAACCCGACAGAGCCCGACAGAGCCCGACAGAGCCCGACAGAGCCCGACAGAGCCCGACAGAGCCCGACAGGGCCCGACAGGGCCCGACAGGACCTGACAGAGCCCGACAGAGCCCGACAGGGCCCGACAGGGCCCGACAGGGCCCGACAGAGCCCGACAGGGCCCGACAGGGCCCGACAGGGCCCGACAGAGCCCGACAGGGCCCGACAGGGCCCGACAGAACCCGACAGAGCCCGACAGGGCCCAGTAGAGCTCGACAGAGCCCGACAGAGCCCAGTAGAGCCCGACAGAGCCCGCCAGAGCCCGACAGAGCCCGAAAGAGCCCGACAGGGCCCGACAGGGCCCGACAGGGCCCGACAGAGCCCAGTAGAGCTCGACAGAGCCCGACAGAGCCCGACAGGGCCCGACAGGGCCCGACAGGGCCCGACAGGGCCCAGTAGAGCCCGACAGAGCCCGACAGGGCCCGACAGGGCCCGACAGAGCCCGACAGGGCCCGACAGGGCCCGACAGGGCCCAGTAGAACCCGACAGAGCCCGACAGAGCCCGACAGGGCCCGACAGGGCCCAGTAGAGCTCGACAGAGCCCGACAGAGCCCGACAGGGCCCGACAGGGCCCAATAGAGCCCGACAGAGCCCGACAGGGCCCGACAGGGCCCGACAGAGCCCGACAGAGCCCGACAGGGCCCGACAGGGCCCGACAGGGCCCGACAGAGACCAGTAGAGCCCGACAGAGCCCGACAGAGCCCGACAGGGCCCGACAGAGCCCGACAGGGCCCAGTAGAGCCCGACAGAGCCCGACAGAGCCTGACAGAGCCCGACAGGGCCCAGTAGAGCCCAGTAGAACCCGACAGAGCCCGACAGAGCCCGACAGAGCCCGACAGAGCCCGACAGGGCCCGACAGAGCCCGACAGAGCCCGACAGGGCCCGACAGGGCCCGACAGGGCCCGACAGAGCCCGACAGAGCCCGACAGAGCCCGACAGAGCCCGACAGGGCCCGACAGGGCCCGACAGAGCCCGACAGGGCCCGACAGAGCCCGACAGAGCCCGACAGGGCCCGACAGAGCCCGACAGAGCCCGACAGGGCCCGACAGGGCCCGACAGGGCCCGACAGGGCCCAGTAGAGCCCGACAGAGCCCGACAGAGCCCGACAGAGCCCGACAGAGCCCGACAGAGCCCGACAGGGCCCAGTAGAGCCCGACAGAGCCCGACAGAGCCCGGCAGAGCCCGGCAGAGCCCGACAGGGCCCGACAGAGACCGACAGGGCCCGACAGAGCCCGACAGGGCCCAGTACAGCCCGACAGAGCCCGACAGAGCCCGACAGAACCCGACAAAGCCCGACAAAGCCCGACAGGGCCCGACAGAGCCCGACAGGGCCCGACAGGGCCCAGTAGAGCCCGACAGAGCCCGACAGAGCCCGACAGAGCCCGACAGAGCCCGACAGAGCCCGACAGGGCCCAGTAGAGCCCGACAGAGCCCGACAGGGCCCGACAGAGCCCGACAGAGCCCGACAGGGCCCGACAGGGCCCGACAGGGCCCGACAGAGCTCGACAGGGCCCGACAGGGCCCGACAGGGCCCAGTAGAACCCGACAGAGCCCGACAGAGCCCGACAGGGCCCGACAGGGCCCGACAGGGCCCAGTAGAGCTCGACAGAGCCCGACAGGGCCCGACAGGGCCCAGTAGAGCCCGACAGAGCCCGACAGAGCCTGACAGGGCCCGACAGGGCCCGACAGAGCCCGACAGAGCCCGACAGGGCCCGACAGGGCCCGACAGGGCCCGACAGGGCCCGACAGGGCCCGACAGAGACCAGTAGAGCCCGACAGAGCCCGACAGAGCCCGACAGAGCCCGACAGGGCCCGACAGGGCCCGACAGGGCCCAGTAGAGCCCGACAGAGCCCGACAGAGCCCGACAGAGCCCGACAGAGCCCGACAGAGCCCGACAGAGCCTGACAGAGCCCGACAGGGCCCGACAGGGCCCGACAGGGCCCGACAGAGCCCGACAGAGCCCGACAGAGCCCAGTAGAGCCCGACAGAGCCCGACAGAGCCCGACAGAGCCCGACAGAGCCCGACAGGGCCCAGTAGAGCCCAGTAGAACCCGACAGAGCCCGACAGAGCCCGACAGAGCCCGACAGGGCCCGACAGGGCCCGACAGGGCTTGACAGGGCCCGACAGGGCCCGACAGAGCCCGACAGGGCCCGACAGGGCCCGACAGGGCCCGACAGAGCCCGACAGGGCCCGACAGGGCCCGACAGGGCCCGAAAGAACCCGACAGCGTCCGACAGAACCCGACAGAGCCCGACAGAGCCCGACAGAGCCCGACAGAGCCCGACAGAGCCCGACAGGGCCCGACAGGGCCCGACAGGACCTGACAGAGCCCGACAGAGCCCGACAGGGCCCGACAGGGCCCGACAGGGCCCGACAGGGCCCGACAGAGCCCGACAGGGCCCGACAGGGCCCGACAGGGCCCGACAGAGCCCGAAAGGGCCCGACAGGGCCCGACAGAGCCCGACAGGGCCCGACAGAGCCCGACAGGGCCCGACAGGGCCCGACAGAGCCCGACAGGGCCCGACAGGGCCCGACAGAGCCCGACAGAGCCCGACAGGGCCCAGTAGAGCCCGACAGAGCCCGACAGAGCCCAGTAGAGCCCGACAGAGCCCGATAGAGCCCGACAGAGCCCGACAGGGCCCGACAGAGCCCGACAGGGCCCGACAGAGCCCGACAGAGCCCGACAAAGCCCGACAGGGCCCGACAGGGCCCGACAGGGCCCGACAGAGCCCGACAGGGCCCGACAGGGCCCGACAGGGCCCGACAGAGCCCGACAGAGCCCGACAGAGCCCGACAGGGCCCGACAGGGCCCGACAGGGCCCAGTAGAGCCCGACAGGGCCCGACAGGGCCCGACAGGGCCCGACAGAGACCAGTAGAGCCCGACAGAGCCCGACAGAGCCCGACAGAGCCCGACAGGGCCCGAGAGGGCCCGACAGGGCCCAGTAGAGCCCGACAGAGCCCGACAGAGCCCGACAGAGCCCGACAGGGCCCAGTAGAGCCCAGTAGAACCCGACAGAGCCCGACAGAGCCCGACAGGGCCCGACAGAGCCCGACAGGGCCCGACAGGGCCCGACAGAGCCCGACAGAGCCCGACAGAGCCCGACAGAGCCCGACAGGGCCCGACAGAGCCCGACAGGGCCCGACAGGGCCCGACAGGACCTGACAGAGCCCGACAGAGCCCGACAGGTCCCGACAGGGCCCGACAGGGCCCAGTAGAGCCCGACAGAGCCCGACAGAGCCCGACAGAGCCCGACAGAGCCCGACAGAGCCCGACAGAGCCCGACAGAGCCCGGCAGAGCCCGACAGGGCCCGACAGAGACCGACAGGGCCCGACAGAGACCGACAGGGCCCGACAGAGCCCGACAGGGCCCAGTACAGCCCGACAGAGCCCGACAGAGCCCGACAGAGCCCGACAAAGCCCGACAGAGCCCGACAGGGCCCGACAGAGCCCGACAGGGCCCGACAGAGCCCGACAGAGCCCGACAGAGCCCGACAGGGCCCGACAGGGCCCGACAGGGCCCGACAGAGCCCGACAGGGCCCAGTAGAGCCCGACAGAGCCCGACAGGGCCCGACAGGGCCCAGTAGAGCCCGACAGAGCCCGACAGGGCCCGACAGAGCCCGACAGGGCCCGACAGAGCCCGACAGGGCCCGACAGGGCCCGACAGGGTCCAGTAGAGCCCGACAGAGCCCGACAGAGCCCGACAGGGCCCGACAGGGCCCGACAGAGCCCGACAGGGCCCGATAGGGCCCGACAGGGCCCGACAGAGCCCAGTAGAGCTCGACAGAGCCCGACAGAGCCCGACAGGGCCCAGTAGAGCCCGACAGAGCCCGACAGAGCCCGACAGGGCCCGACAGGGCCCGACAGGGCCCGACAGGGCCCAGTAGAGCCCGACAGAGCCCGACAGGGCCCAGTAGTGCCCGACAGAGCCCGACAGAGCCCGACAGAGCCCGACAGAGCCCGACAGGTCCCGACAGAGACCAGTAGAGCCCGACAGAGCCCGACAGAGCCCGACAGGGCCCGACCGAGCCTGACAGAGCCCAGTAGAGCCCGACAGAGCCCGACAGAGCCCGACAGAGCCCGACAGAGCCCGACAGGGCCCAGTAGAGCCCAGAAGAAACCGACAGAGCCCGACAGAGCCCGACAGAGCCCGACAGAGCCCGACAGAGCCCGACAGAGCCCGGCAGGGCCCGGCAGGGCCCGGCAGGGCCCGACAGGGCCCGGCAGAGCCCGACAGGGCCCGACAGGGCCCGACAGGGCTCGACAGGGCCCGACAGGGCCCGACAGAGCTCGACAGGGCCCGACAGGGCCCGACAGGGCCCGACAGAGACCGACAGGGCCCAACAGGGCCCAACAGAGCCCGACAGAACCCGACAGAACCCGACAGAGCCCAGTAGAGCCCGACAGAGCCCGACAGAGCCCGACAGAGCCCGACAGAGCCCGACAGAGCCCAGTAGAGCCCAGTAGAACCCGACAGAGCCCGACAGAGCCCGACAGAGCCCGACAGGGCCCGACAGGGCCCGACAGGGCCCGACAGGGCCCGACAGAGCCCGACAGGGCCCGACAGGGCCCGACAGGGCCCGACAGAGCCCGACAGAGCCCGACAGAGCCCGACAGAGCCCGACAGGGCCCAGTAGAGCCCGACAGAGCCCGACAGAGCCCGACAGATCCCGACAGGGCCCGACAGGGCCCGACAGAGCCCGACAGAGCCCAGTAGAGCCCGACAGAGCCCGACAGAGCCCGACAGAGCCCGACAGAGCCCGACAGAGCCCGACAGGGCCCGACAGGGCCCGACAGAGCCCGACAGGGCCCAGTAGAGCCCGACAGAGCCCGACAGAGCCCGACAGAGCCCGACAGAGCCCGACAGAGCCCGACAGGGCCCGACAGGGCCCGACAGGGCCCGACAGAGCCCGACAGGGCACGACAGGGCACGACAGAGCCCGACAGAGCTAGACAGGGCCCGACAGGACCTGACAGAGCCCGACAGAGCCCAACAGAGCCCGACAGGGCCCGACAGGGCCCGACAGGGTCCGACAGAACCCGACAGAGCCCGACAGAGCCCAGTAGAGCCCGACAGAGCCCGACAGAGCCCGACAGAGCCCGGCAGAGCCCGACAGGGCCCGACAGAGACCGACAGGGCCCGACAGAGACCGACAGAGCCCGACAGGGCCCAGTACAGCCCGACAGAGCCCGACAGAGCCCGACAGAGCCCTACAGAGCCCGGCAAAGCCCGACAGGGCCCGACAGGGCCCGACAGGGCCCGACAGGGCCCAGTAGAGCCCGACAGAGCCCGACAGAGCCCGACAGGGCCCGACAGGGCCCGACAGAGCTCGACAGAGCCCGACAGAGCCCGACAGGGCCCGACAGGGCCCGACAGAGCCCGACAGGGCCCGACAGGGCCCGACAGGGCCCAGTAGAGCCCGACAGAGCCCGACAGGGCCCGACAGGGCCCGACAGAGCCCGACAGAGCCCGACTGGGCCCGACAGGGCCCGACAGGGTCCAGTAGAGCCCGACAGAGCCCGACAGAGCCCGACAGGGCCCGACAGGGCCCGACAGAGAACGACAGGGCCCAGTAGAGCCCGACAGAGCCCGACAGAGCCCGACAGGGCCCTACAGGGCCCGACTGGGCCCAGTAGAGCTCGACAGAGCCCGACAGGGCCCAGTAGAGCCCGACAGAGCCCGACAGAGCCCGACAGGGCCCGACAGGGCCCGACAGAGCCCGACAGAGCCCGACAGAGCCCGACAGAGCCCGACAGGGTCCGACAGGTCCCGACAGAGCCCGACAGAGCCCGACAGGGCCCGACAGGGCCCGACAGGGCCCGACAGAGACCAGTAGAGCCCGACAGAGCCCGACAGAGCCCGACAGAGCCCGACAGAGCCCAGTAGAGCCCGACAGAGCCCGACAGAGCCCAGTAGAGCCCAGTAGAAACCGACAGAGCCCGACAGAGCCCGACAGAGCCCGACAGAGCCCGACAGAGCCCGACAGGGCCCGACAGGGCCCGACAGGGCCCGACAGAGCCCGACAGGGCCCGACAGGGCCCGACAGGGCCCGACAGAACCCGACAGAGCCCAGTAGAGCCCGACAGAGCCCGACAGAGCCCGACAGGGCCCGACAGGGCCCGACAGGGCCCGACAGAGCCCGACAGGGCCCGACAGAGCCCGACAGAGCCCGACAGAGCCCGACAGAGCCCGACAGGGCCCGACAGGGCCCGACAGAGCACAGTAGAGCTCGACAGAGCCCGACAGAGCCCGACAGGGCCCGACAGGGCCCGACAGAGCCCGAAAGGGCCCGACAGGGCCCGACAGGGCCCAGTAGAGCCCGACAGAGCCCGACAGGACCCGACAGAGCCCGACAGAGCCCGACAGAGCCCGACAGAGCCCGACAGGGCCCGACAGAGCCCGACAGAGCCCGACAGAGCCCGACAGGGCCCGACAGAGCCCGACAGGGCCCGACAGAGCCCGACAAAGCCCGACAGGGCCCAGTAGAGCCCGACAGAGCCCGACAGAACCCGACAGAGCCCGACAGAGCCCAGTAGAGCCCGACAGAGCCCGACAGAGCCCGACAGAGCCCGACAGGGCCCGACAGGGCCCGACAGGGCCCGACAGAGCCCGACAGGGCCCGACAGAGCCCGACAGGGCCCGACAGGGCCCGACAGGGCCCAGTAGAGCCCGACAGAGGCCGCCAGAGCCCGACAGAGCCCGACAGAGCCCGACAGGGCCCGACAGGGCCCGACAGAGCCCGACAGAGCCCGACAGGGCCCGACAGGGCCCGACAGAGCCCGACAGGGCCCAGTAGAGCCCGACAGAGCCCGACAGGGCCCGACAGAGCCCGACAGAGCCCGACAGGGCCCGACAGGGCCCGACAGGGCCCGACAGAGCCCGACAGGGCCCGACAGAACCCGACAGAGCCCGACAGAGCCCAGTAGAGCCCGACAGAGCCCGACAGAGCCCGACAGAGCCCGACAGGGCCCAGTAGAGCCCGACAGAGCCCGACAGAGCCCGGCAGAGCCCGACAGGGCCCGACAGAGACCGACAGGGCCCGACAGAGACCGACAGGGCCCGACAGGGCCCAGTACAGCCCGACAGAGCCCGACAGAGCCCTACAGAGCCCTACAGAGCCCGGCAAAGCCCGACAGGGCCCGACAGGGCCCGACAGGGCCCGACAGGGCCCAGTAGAGCCCGACAGAGCCCGACAGAGCCCGACAGGGCCCGACAGGGCCCGACAGGGCCCGACAGAGCTCGACAGAGCCCGACAGAGCCCGACAGGGCCCGACAGGGCCCGACAGAGCCCGACAGGGCCCGACAGGGCCCGACAGGGCCCAGTAGAGCCCGACAGAGCCCGACAGGGCCCGACAGGGCCCGACAGAGCCCGACAGAGCCCGACTGGGCCCGACAGGGCCCGACAGGGTCCAGTAGAGCCCGACAGAGCCCGACTGGGCCCGACAGGGCCCGACAGGGTCCAGTAGAGCCCGACAGAGCCCGACAGAGCCCGACAGGGCCCGACAGGGTCCAGTAGAGCCCGACAGAGCCCGACAGAGCCCGACAGGGCCCGACAGAGAACGACAGGGCCCAGTAGAGCCCGACAGAGCCCGACAGAGCCCGACAGGGCCCTACAGGGCCCGACTGGGCCCAGTAGAGCTCGACAGAGCCCGACAGGGCCCAGTAGAGCCCGACAGAGCCCGACAGAGCCCGACAGGGCCCGACAGGGCCCGACAGAGCCCGACAGAGCCCGACAGAGCCCGACAGAGCCCGACAGGGTCCGACAGGTCCCGACAGAGCCCGACAGAGCCCGACAGGGCCCGACAGGGCCCGACAGGGCCCGACAGAGACCAGTAGAGCCCGACAGAGCCCGACAGAGCCCGACAGAGCCCGACAGAGCCCAGTAGAGCCCGACAGAGCCCGACAGAGCCCGACAGAGCCCAGTAGAGCCCAGTAGAAACCGACAGAGCCCGACAGAGCCCGACAGAGCCCGACAGAGCCCGACAGAGCCCGACAGGGCCCGACAGGGCCCGACAGGGCCCGACAGAGCCCGACAGGGCCCGACAGGGCCCGACAGGGCCCGACAGAACCCGACAGAACCCGACAGAGCCCAGTAGAGCCCGACAGAGCCCGACAGAGCCCGACAGAGCCCGACAGAGCCCGACAGAGCCCGACAGGGCCCGACAGGGCCCGACAGGGCCCGACAGAGCCCGACAGGGCCCGACAGAGCCCGACAGAGCCCGACAGAGCCCGACAGAGCCCGACAGGGCCCGACAGAGCACAGTAGAGCTCGACAGAGCCCGACAGAGCCCGACAGGGCCCGACAGGGCCCGACAGAGCCCGAAAGGGCCCGACAGGGCCCGACAGGGCCCAGTAGAGCCCGACAGAGCCCGACAGGACCCGACAGAGCCCGACAGAGCCCGACAGAGCCCGACAGAGCCCGACAGGGCCCGACAGAGCCCGACAGAGCCCGACAGGGCCCGACAGAGCCCGACAGGGCCCGACAGAGCCCGACAAAGCCCAACAGGGCCCAGTAGAGCCCGACAGAGCCCGACAGAACCCGACAGAGCCCGACAGAGCCCAGTAGAGCCCGACAGAGCCCGACAGAGCCCGACAGAGCCCGACAGGGCCCGACAGGGCCCGACAGGGCCCGACAGAGCCCGACAGGGCCCGACAGAGCCCGACAGGGCCCGACAGGGCCCGACAGGGCCCAGTAGAGCCCGACAGAGGCCGCCAGAGCCCGACAGAGCCCGACAGAGCCCGACAGGGCCTGACAGGGCCCGACAGAGCCCGACAGAGCCCGACAGGGCCCGACAGGGCCCGACAGAGCCCGACAGGGCCCAGTAGAGCCCGACAGAGCCCGACAGGGCCCGACAGAGCCCGACAGAGCCCGACAGGGCCCGACAGGGCCCGACAGAGCCCGACAGAGCCCGACAGAGCCCGACAGGGCCCGACAGGGCCCGACAGGGCCCGACAGAGCCCGACAGGGCCCAGTAGAACCCGACAGAGCCCGACAGAGCCCGACAGGGCCCGACAGGGCCCGACAGGGCCCAGTAGAGCTCGACAGAGCCCGACAGGGCCCGACAGGGCCCAGTAGAGCCCGACAGAGCCCGACAGAGCCTGACAGGGCCCGACAGGGCCCGACAGAGCCCGACAGAGCCCGACAGGGCCCAACAGGGCCCGACAGGGCCCGACAGGGCCCGACAGAGACCAGTAGAGCCCGACAGAGCCCGACAGAGCCCGACAGAGCCCGACAGAGCCCGACAGGGCCCGACAGGGCCCGACAGGGCCCAGTAGAGCCCGACAGAGCCCGACAGAGCCCGACAGAGCCCGACAGAGCCCGACAGAGCCCGACAGAGCCCGACAGGGCCCGACAGGGCCCGACAGAGCCCAACAGGGCCCGACAGAGCCCAGTAGAGCCCGACAGAGCCGGACAGAGCCCGACAGAGCCCGACAGAGCCCGACAGGGCCCAGTAGAGCCCAGTAGAACCCGACAGAGCCCGACAGAGCCCGACAGAGCCCGACAGGGCCCGACAGGGCCCGACAGAGCCCGACAGAGCCCGACAGAACCCGACAGAGCCCGACAGAACCCGACAGAGCCCAGTAGAGCCCGACAGAGCCCAACAGAGCCCGACAGAGCCCGACAGAGCCCGACAGAGCCCGACAGGGCCCGACAGGGCCCGACAGGGCCCGACAGGGCCCGACAGGGCCCGACAGGGCCCGACAGGGCCCGACAGAGCCCGACAGAGCCCGACAGAGCCCGACAGGGCCCGACAGGGCCCGACAGGGCCCGACAGAGCCCGACAGAGCACAGTAGAGCTCGACAGAGCCCGACAGAGCCCGACAGGGCCCGACAGGGCCCGACAGGGCCCGAAAGGGCCCAGTAGAGCCCGACAGGGCCCGACAGGGCCCGACAGGGCCCGACAGAGCCCGACAGAGCCCGACAGAGCCCGACAGGGCCCGACAGGGCCCGACAGGGCCCGACAGAGCCCGACAGAGCCCGACAGAGCCCGACAGGGCCCGACAGAGCCCGACAGAGCCCGACAGAGCCCGACAGAGCCCGACAGAGCCCGACAGGGCCCAGTAGAGCCCGACAGAGCCCGACAGAACCCGACAGAGCCCGACAGAGCCCAGTAGAGCCCGACAGAGCCCGACAGAGCCCGACAGAGCCCGACAGGGCCCGACAGGGCCCGACAGAGCCCGACAGGGCCCGACAGAGCCCGACAGAGCCCGACAGGGCCCGACAGGGCCCGAGAGAGCCCGACAGAGTCCGACAGGGCCCGACAGGGCCCAGTAGAGCCCGACAGAGCCCGACAGAGCCCGACAGAGCCCGACAGAGCCCGACAGAGCCCGACAGGGCCCGACAGGGCCCGACAGGGCCCAGTAGAGCTCGACAGAGCCCGACAGAGCCCGACAGGGCCCGACAGGGCCCGACAGAGCCCGACAGGGCCCAGTAGAGCCCGACAGAGCCCGACAGAGCCCGACAGAGCCCGACAGGGCCCGACAGGGCCCGACAGGGCCCAGTAGAACCCGACAGAGCCCGACAGAGCCCGACAGGGCCCGACAGGGCCCGACAGGGCCCAGTAGAGCTCGACAGAGCCCGACAGAGCCCGACAGGGCCCGACAGGGCCCAGTAGAGCCCGACAGAGCCCGACAGAGCCCGACAGGGCCCGACAGGGCCCGACAGAGCCCGACAGAGCCCGACAGGGCCCGACAGGGCCCGACAGGGCCCGACAGGGCCCGACAGAGACCAGTAGAGCCCGACAGAGCCCGACAGAGCCCGACAGAGCCCGACAGAGCCCGACAGAGCCCGACAGGGCCCGACAGGGCCCGACAGGGCCCAGTAGAGCCCGACAGAGCCCGACAGAGCCCGACAGAGCCCGACAGAGCCCGACAGGGCCCAGTAGAGCCCAGTAGAACCCGACAGAGCCCGACAGAGCCCGACAGAGCCCGACAGGGCCCGACAGAGCCCGACAGGGCCCGACAGAGCCCGACAGAGCCCGACAGGGCCCGACAGGGCCCGACAGGGCCCGACAGGGCCCGACAGGGCCCGACAGGGCCCGACAGGGTCCAGTAGAGCCCGACAGAGCCCGACAGAGCCCGACAGAGCCCGACAGGGCCCGACAGGGCCCAGTAGAGCCCGACAGAGCCCGACAGAGCCCGACAGGGCCCACTAGAGCTCGACAGAGCCCGACAGAGCCCGACAGGGCCCAGTAGAGCCCGACAGAGCCCGACAGAGCCCGACAGGGCCCGACAGGGCCCGACAGGGCCCGACAGAGCCCGACAGAGCCCGACAGGGCCCGACAGGGCCCAGTAGAGCCCGACAGAGCCCGACAGAGCCCGACAGGGTCCGACAGGTCCCGACAGAGCCCGACAGAGCCCGACAGAGCCCGACAGGGCCCGACAGGGCCCGACAGAGACCAGTAGAGCCCGACAGAGCCCGACAGAGCCCGACAGAGCCCAGTAGAGCCCGACAGAGCCCGACAGAGCCCAGTAGAGCCCAGTAGAAACCGACAGAGCCCGACAGAGCCCGACAGAGCCCGACAGAGCCCGACAGAGCCCGACAGGGCCCGACAGAGCCCGACAGGGCCCGACAGGGCCCGACAGGGCCCGACAGAGCCCGACAGGGCCCGACAGGGCCCGACAGGGCCCGACAGGGCCCGACAGGGCCCGACAGAACCCGACAGAGCCCGACAGAGCCCGACAGAGCCCAGTAGAGCCCGACAGAGCCCGACAGAGCCCGACAGAGCCCGACAGGTCCCGACAGGGCCCGACAGGACCTGACAGAGCCCGACAGAGCCCGACAGGGCCCGACAGGGCCCGACAGAGCCCGACAGAGCCCGACAGAGCCCGACAGGGCCCGACAGAGCCCGACAGAGCACAGTAGAGCTCGATATAGCCCGACAGAGCCCGACAGGGCCCGACAGGGCCCGACAGGGCCCGACAGGGCCCAGTAGAGCCCGACAGAGCCCGACAGGGCCCGACAGAGCCCGACAGAGCCCGACAGAGCCCGACAGAGCCCGACAGAGCCCGACAGAGCCCAGTAGAGCCCGACAGAGCCCGACAGAACCCGACAGAGCCCGACAGAGCCCAGTAGAGCCCGACAGAGCCCGACAGAGCCCGACAGGGCCCGACAGGGCCCGACAGGGCCCGACAGGGCCCGACAGGGCCCGACAGGGCCCGATAGAGCCCGACAGGGCCCGACAGGGCCCGACAGAGCCCGACAGGGCCCGACAGGGCCCAGTAGAGCCCGACAGAGCCCGCCAGAGCCCGACAGAGCCCGACAGAGCCCGACAGGGCCCGACAGAGCACGACAGAGCCCGACAGGGCCCGACAGAGCCCGACAGAGCCCGACAGGGCCCGACAGGGCCCAGTAGAGCCCGACAGAGCCCGACAGAGCCTGACAGGGCCCGACAGGGCCCGACAGAGCCCGACAGAGCCCGACAGAGCCCGACAGAGCCCGACAGGGCCCGACAGGGCCCGACAGGGCCCGACAGAGCCCGACAGAGCCCGACAGGGCCCGACAGGGCCCGACAGGGCCCAGTAGAACCCGACAGAGCCCGACAGAGCCCGACAGAGCCCGACAGGGCCCGACAGGGCCCGACAGGGCCCAGTAGAGCTCGACAGAGCCCGACAGAGCCCGACAGGGCCCGACAGGGCCCAGTAGAGCCCGACAGAGCCCGACAGAGCCTGACAGGGCCCGACAGGGCCCGACAGAGCCCGACAGAGCCCGACAGGGCCCGACAGGGCCCGACAGAGACCAGTAGAGCCCGACAGAGCCCGACAGAGCCCGACAGAGCCCGACAGGGCCCGACAGGGCCCGACAGGGCCCAGTAGAGCCCGACAGAGCCCGACAGAGCCCGACAGAGCCCGACAGGGCCCAGTAGAGCCCAGTAGAAACCGACAGAGCCCGACAGAGCCCGACAGAGCCCGACAGAGCCCGACAGAGCCCGACAGGGCCCGACAGGGCCCGACAGGGCCCGGCAGGGCCCGACAGGGCCCGACAGGGCCCGACAGGGCCCAGTAGAGCTCGACAGAGCCCGACAGAGCCCGACAGGGCCCGACAGGGCCCGACAGAGCCCGACAGGGCCCAGTAGAGCCCGACAGAGCCCGACAGAGCCCGACAGAGCCCGACAGGGCCCGACAGGGCCCGACAGGGCCCAGTAGAACCCGACAGAGCCCGACAGAGCCCGACAGGGCCCAGTACAGCCCGACAGAGCCCAGTAGAGCTCGACAGAGCCCGACAGAGCCCGACAGGCCCGACAGGGCCCAGTAGAGCCCGACAGAGCCCGACAGAGCCCGACAGGGCCCGACAGGGCCCGACAGAGCCCGACAGAGCCCGACAGGGCCCGACAGGGCCCGACAGGGCCCGACAGGGCCCGACAGAGACCAGTAGAGCCCGACAGAGCCCGACAGAGCCCGACAGAGCCCGACAGAGCCCGACAGAGCCCGACAGGGCCCAGTAGAGCCCGACAGAGCCCGACAGAGCCCGACAGAGCCCGACAGAGCCCGACAGGGCCCAGTAGAGCCCAGTAGAACCCGACAGAGCCCGACAGAGCCCGACAGAGCCCGACAGAGCCCGACAGGGCCCGACAGGGCCCGACAGAGCCCGACAGAGCCCGACAGGGCCCGACAGGGCCCGACAGGGCCCGACAGAGCCCGACAGGGCCCGACAGGGCCCGACAGGGTCCAGTAGAGCCCGACAGAGCCCGACAGAGCCCGACAGAGCCCGACAGGGCCCGACAGGGCCCAGTAGAGCCCGACAGAGCCCGACAGAGCCCGACAGGGCCCACTAGAGCTCGACAGAGCCCGACAGAGCCCGACAGGGCCCAGTAGAGCCCGACAGAGCCCGACAGAGCCCGACAGGGCCCGACAGGGCCCGACAGGGCCCGACAGAGCCCGACAGAGCCCGACAGGGCCCGACAGGGCCCAGTAGAGCCCGACAGAGCCCGACAGAGCCCGACAGGGTCCGACAGGTCCCGACAGAGCCCGACAGAGCCCGACAGGGCCCGACAGGGGCCCGACAGAGACCAGTAGAGCCCGACAGAGCCCGACAGAGCCCGACAGAGCCCAGTAGAGCCCGACAGAGCCCGACAGAGCCCAGTAGAGCCCAGTAGAAACCGACAGAGCCCGACAGAGCCCGACAGAGCCCGACAGAGCCCGACAGAGCCCGACAGAGCCCGACAGGGCCCGACAGGGCCCGACAGGGCCCGACAGGGCCCGACAGAGCCCGACAGGGCCCGACAGAGCCCGACAGGGCCCGACAGGGCCCGACAGGGCCCGACAGAGCCCGACAGGGCCCGACAGGGCCCGACAGGGCCCGACAGGGCCCGACAGAACCCGACAGAGCCCGACAGAGCCCGACAGAGCCCAGTAGAGCCCGACAGAGCCCGACAGAGCCCGACAGAGCCCGACAGGTCCCGACAGGGCCCGACAGGACCTGACAGAGCCCGACAGAGCCCGACAGAGCCCGACAGGGCCCGACAGGGCCCGACAGGGCCCGACAGAGCCCGACAGAGCCCGACAGAGCCCGACAGGGCCCGACAGGGCCCGACAGAGCACAGTAGAGCTCGACAGAGCCCGACAGAGCCCGACAGGGCCCGACAGGGCCCGACAGGGCCCGACAGGGCCCAGTAGAGCCCGACAGAGCCCGACAGGGCCCGACAGAGCCCGACAGAGCCCGACAGAGCCCGACAGAGCCCGACAGGGCCCGACAGGGCCCGACAGAGCCCGACAGGGCCCGACAGGGCCCGACAGGGCCCGACAGGGCCCGACAAAGCCCGACAGGGCCCAGTAGAGCCCGACAGAGCCCGACAGAACCCGACAGAGCCCGACAGAGCCCAGTAGAGCCCGACAGAGCCCGACAGAGCCCGACAGAGCCCGACAGGGCCCGACAGGGCCCGACAGGGCCCGACAGGGCCCGACAGAGCCCGACAGGGCCCGACAGGGCCCGACAGGGCCCGACAGGGCCCAGTAGAGCCCGACAGAGCCCGACAGAGCCCGACAGAGCCCGACAGAGCCCGACAGGGCCCGACAGAGCACGACAGAGCCCGACAGGGCCCGACAGAGCCCGACAGAGCCCGACAGGGCCCGACAGGGCCCGACAGGGCCCGACACGGCCCAGTAGAGCCCGACAGAGCCCGACAGAGCCCGACAGAGCCCGACAGGGCCCGACAGGGCCCGACAGGGCCCGACAGGGCCCGACAGAGCCCGACAGGGCCCGACAGGGCCCGACAGGGCCCAGTAGAACCCGACAGAGCCCGACAGAGCCCGACAGGGCCCGACAGGGCCCGACAGGGCCCAGTAGAGCTCGACAGAGCCCGACAGAGCCCGACAGGGCCCGACAGGGCCCAGTAGAGCCCGACAGAGCCCGACAGAGCCTGACAGGGCCCGACAGGGCCCGACAGAGCCCGACAGAGCCCGACAGGGAGGCCCGACAGGGCCCGACAGGGCCCGACAGAGACCAGTAGAGCCCGACAGAGCCCGACAGAGCCCGACAGAGCCCGACAGAGCCCGACAGAGCCCGACAGAGCCCGACAGAGCCCAGTAGAGCCCGACAGAGCCCGACAGAGCCCGACAGAGCCCGACAGAGCCCGACAGAGCCCGACAGAGCCCGACAGGGCCCGACAGGGCCCGACAGAGCCCGACAGGGCCCGACAGAACCCGACAGAGCCCGACAGGGCCCAGTACAGCCCGACAGAGCCCGACAGAGCCCGACAGAGCCCGACAGAGCCCGACAGAGCCCGACAGAGCCCGACAGGGCCCGACAGAGCCCGACAGGGCCCAGTAGAGCTCGACAGAGCCCGACAGAGCCCGACAGGGCCCGACAGGGCCCAGTAGAGCCCGACAGAGCCCGACAGAGCCTGACAGGGCCCGACAGGGCCCGACAGAGCCCGACAGGGCCCGACAGGGCCCGACAGGGCCCGACAGAGACCAGTAGAGCCCGACAGAGCCCGACAGAGCCCGACAGAGCCCGACAGAGCCCGACAGGGCCCGACAGGGCCCGACAGGGCCCAGTAGAGCCCGACACAGCCCGACAGAGCCCGACAGAGCCCGACAGGGCCCAGTAGAGCCCAGTAGAACCCGACAGAGCCCGACAGAGCCCGACAGAGCCCGACAGGGCCCGACAGGGCCCGACAGAGCCCGACAGGGCCCGACAGGGCCCGACAGGGCCCGACAGAGCCCGACAGGGCCCGACAGGGCCCGACAGAGCCCGACAGAGCCTGACAGAGCCCGACAGAGCCCGACAGAGCCTGACAGGGCCCGACAGGACCTGACAGAGCCCGACAGAGCCCGACAGAGCCCGACAGGGCCCGACAGGGCCCGACAGGGCCCAGTAGAGCCCGACAGAGCCCGACAGAGCCCGACAGAGCCCGACAGGGCCCAGTAGAGCCCGACAGAGCCCGACAGAGCCCGGCAGAGCCCGGCAGAGCCCGGCAGAGCCCGACAGAGACCGACAGGGCCCGACAGAGACCGACAGGGCCCGACAGAACCCGACAGAGCCCGACAGGGCCCAGTACAGCCCGACAGAGCCCGACAGAGCCCGACAGAGCCCGACAGAGCCCGACAGGGCCCGACAGGGCCCGACAGGGCCCGACAGGGCCCAGTAGAGCCCGACAGAGCCCGCCAGAGCCCGACAGAGACCGACAGAGCCCGACAGGGCCCGACAGGGCCCGACAGGGCCCGACAGAGCCCGACAGAGCCCGACAGGGCCCGACAGGGCCCGACAGGGCCCGACAGAGCCCGACAGGGCCCAGTAGAGCCCGACAGAGCCCGACAGGGCCCGACAGAGCCCGACAGAGCCCGACAGAGCCCGACAGAGCCCGACAGGGCCCGACAGGGCCCGACAGGGCCCGACAGAGCCCGACAGGGCCCGACACGGCCCGACAGGGCCCAGTAGAACCCGACAGAGCCCGACAGAGCCCGACAGGGCCCGACAGGGCCCGACAGGGCCCAGTAGAGCTCGACAGAGCCCGACAGAGCCCGACAGGGCCCGACAGGGCCCGACAGGGTCCGACAGGGCCCAGTAGAGCCCGACAGAGCCCGACAGGGCCCGACAGAGCCCAACAGAGCCCGACAGGGCCCGACAGGGCCCGACAGAGCCCGACAGGGCCCGACAGGGCCCGACAGGGCCCGACAGGGCCCAGTAGAACCCGCCAGAGCCCGCCAGAGCCCGACAGAGACCGACAGAGACCGACAGAGACCGACAGAGCCCGACAGAGCCCGACAGGGCCCGACAGAGCCCGACAGAGCCCGACAGAGCCCGACAGAGCCCGACAGAGCCCGACAGAGCCCGACAGGGCCCGACAGGGCCCGACAGAGCCCGACAGGGCCCGACAGGGCCCGACAGAGCCCGACAGGGCCCGACAGGGCCCGACAGGGCCCAGTAGAACCCGACAGAGCCCGACAGAGCCCGACAGGGCCCGACAGGGCCCGACAGGGCCCAGTAGAGCTCGACAGAGCCCGAGAGAGCCCGACAGGGCCCGACAGGGCCCAGTAGAGCCCGACAGAGCCCGACAGAGCCTGACAGGGCCCGACAGGGCCCGACAGAGCCCGACAGGGCCCGACAGGGCCCGACAGGGCCCGACAGAGACCAGTAGAGCCCGACAGAGCCCGACAGAGCCCGACAGGGCCCGACAGGGCCCAGTAGAGCCCGACAGAGCCCGACAGAGCCCGACAGAGCCCGACAGGGCCCACTAGAGCCCGACAGGGCCCGACAGAGCCCGACAGAGCCCGACAGAGCCCGACAGAGCCCGACAGGGCCCGACAGGGCCCGACAGGGCCCGACAGAGCCCGACAGAGCCCGACAGAGCCCGACAGGGCCCAGTAGAACCCGACAGAGCCCGACAGAGCCCGACAGAGCCCGACAGGGCCCGACAGGGCCCGACAGGGCCCGACAGAGCCCGACAGAGCCCGACAGAGCCCGACAGAGCCCGACAGGGCCCGACAGGACCTGACAGAGCCCGACAGAGCCCGACAGGGCCCGACAGAGCCCGACAGGGCCCGACAGAGCCCGACAGGGCCCGACAGAGCCCGACAGAGCCCGACAGAGCCCGACAGGGCCCGACAGGGCCCGACAGGGCCCGACAGAGCACAGTAGAGCTCGACAGAGCCCGACAGAGCCCGACAGGGCCCGACAGGGCCCGACAGGGCCCGACAGGGCCCGACAGAGCCCGAAAGGGCCCGACAGGGCCCAGTAGAGCCCGACAGAGCCCGACAGGGCCCGACAGGGCCCGACAGAGCCCGACAGAGCCCGACAGAGCCCGACAGGGCCCGACAGAGCCCGACAGAGCCCGACAGGGCCCGACAGAGCCCGACAGGGCCCAGTAGAGCCCGACAGAGCCCGACAGAACCCGACAGAGCCCGACAGAGCCCAGTAGAGCCCGACAGAGCCCGACAGAGCCCGACAGAGCCCGACAGAGCCCGACAGAGCCCGACAGGGCCCGACAGAGCCCGACAAAGCCCGACAGGGCCCGACAGGGCCCGACAGGGCCCGACAGGGCCCGACAGAGCCCGACAAAGCCCGACAGGGCCCGACAGGGCCCGACAGGGCCCGACAGAGACCGACAGGGCCCGACAGGGCCCGACAGGGGCCCGACAGGGCCCAGTAGAGCCCGCCAGAGCCCGCCAGAGCCCGCCAGAGCCCGACAGAGCCCGACAGAGCCCGACAGGGCCCGACAGGGCCCTACAGGGCCCGACAGAGCCCAGTAGAGCTCGACAGAGCCCGACAGAGCCCGACAGGGCCCGACAGGGCCCGACAGGGCCCGACAGAGCCCGACAGAGCCCAGTAGAGCTCGACAGAGCCCGACAGAGCCCGACAGGGCCCGACAGGGCCCAGTAGAGCCCGACAGAGCCCGACAGAGCCTGACAGGGCCCGACAGGGCCCGACAGAGCCCGACAGAGCCCGACAGGGCCCGACAGGGCCCGACAGGGCCCGACAGGGCCCGACAGAGACCAGTAGAGCCCGACAGAGCCCGACAGGGCCCGACAGGGCCCGACAGGGCCCAGTAGAGCCCGACAGAGCCCGACAGAGCCCGACAGAGCCCGACAGGGCCCAGTAGAGCCCAGTAGAACCCGACAGAGCCCGACAGAGCCCGACAGAGCCCGACAGGGCCCGACAGGGCCCGACAGGGCCCGACAGGGCCCGACAGGGCCCGACAGAGCCCGACAGAGCCCGACAGAGCCCGACAGGGCCCTACAGGGCTAGACAGGGCCCGACAGGACCTGACAGAGCCCGACAGAGCCCGACAGGTCCCGACAGGGCCCGACAGGGCCCAGTAGAGCCCGACAGAGCCCGACAGAGCCCGACAGAGCCCGACAGAGCCCGACAGGGCCCAGTAGAGCCCAGTAGAACCCGACAGAGCCCGACAGAGCCCGACAGAGCCCGACAGAGCCCGACAGGGCCCGACAGGGCCCGACAGGGCCCGACAGAGCCCGACAGGGCCCGACAGGGCCCGACAGGGCCCGACAGAGCCCGACAGAACCCGACAGAGCCCGACAGAACCCGACAGAGCCCAGTAGAGCCCGACAGAGCCCGACAGAGCCCGACAGAGCCCGACAGAGCCCGACAGGTCCCGACAGGGCCCGACAGGGCCCGACAGGGCCCGACAGAGCCCGACAGAGCCCGACAGGGCCCGACAGAGCCCGACAGGGCCCGACAGAGCCCGACAGAGCCCGACAGAGCACAGTAGAGCTCGACAGAGCCCGACAGAGCCCGACAGGGCCCGACAGGGCCCGACAGAGCCCGACAGAGCCCGACAGGGCCCGACAGGGCCCGACAGAGCCCGACAGAGCCCGACAGGGCCCGACAGGGCCCGACAGAGCCCGACAGAGCCCGACAGGGCCCAGTAGAGCCCGACAGAGCCCGACAGAACCCGACAGAGCCCGACAGAGCCCGACAGAGCCCGACAGGGCCCGACAGAGCCCGACAGGGCCCGACAGGGCCCGACAGAGCCCGACAGGGCCCGACAGGGCCCGACAGGGCCCGACAGGGCCCGACAGGGCCCGACAGAGCCCGACAGAGCCCGACAGGGCCCGACAGGGCCCGACAGGGCCCGACAGACCCCGACAGAGTCCGACAGAGTCCGACAGGGCCCGACAGGGCCCAGTAGAGCCCGACAGAGCCCGACAGGGCCCGACAGAGCCCGACAGAGCCCGACAGAGCCCGACAGGGCCCGACAGAGCCCGACAGAGCCCAGTAGAACCCGACAGAGCCCGACAGAGCCCGACAGAGCCCGACAGGGCCCGACAGAGCCCGACAGGGCCCGACAGAGCCCGACAGAGCCCGACAGGGCCCGACAGGGCCCGACAGAGCCCGACAGAGCCCGACAGGGCCCGACAGAGCCCGACAGAGCCCGACAGGGCCCGACAGGGCCCGACAGAGCCCGACAGAGCCCGACAGAGCCCGACAGAGCCCGACAGAGCCTGACAGAGCCCGACAGAGCCCGACAGAGCCTGACAGGGCCCGACAGGACCTGACAGAGCCCGACAGAGCCCGACAGGGCCCGACAGGGCCCGACAGGGCCCAGTAGAGCCCGACAGAGCCCGACAGAGCCCGACAGAGCCCGACAGAGCCCGACAGAGCCCGACAGGGCCCAGTAGAGCCCGACAGAGCCCGACAGAGCCCGGCAGAGCCCGGCAGAGCCCGGCAGAGCCCGACAGAGCCCGACAGAGACCGACAGGGCCCGACAGAGACCGACAGGGCCCGACAGGGCCCAGTACAGCCCGACAGAGCCCGACAGAGCCCGACAGAGCCCGACAGGGCCCGACAGGGCCCGACAGGGCCCAGTAGAGCCCGACAGAGCCCGCCAGAGCCCGACAGAGCCCGCCAGAGCCCGACAGGGCCCGACAGGGCCCGACAGGGCCCGACAGGGCCCGACAGGGCCCGACAGAGCCCGACAGGGCCCAGTAGAGCCCGACAGAGCCCGACAGGGCCCGACAGGGCCCGACAGAGCCCGACAGGGCCTGACAGGGCCCGACAGAGCCCGACAGGGCCCAGTAGAGCCCGACAGAGCCCGACAGGGCCCGACAGGGCCCGACAGAGCCCGACAGAGCCCGACAGGGCCCGACAGGGCCCGACAGAGCCCGACAGAGCCCGACAGGGCCCGACAGGGCCCGACAGGACCCGACAGGGCCCAGTAGAACCCGACAGAACCCGCCAGAGCCCGACAGAGCCCGACAGAGACCGACAGAGCCCGACAGGGCCCGACAGGGCCCGACAGGGCCCGACAGGGCCCGACAGGGCCCAGTAGAGCCCGACAGAGCCCGACAGGGCCCGACAGGGCCCGACAGAGCCCGACAGGGCCCGACAGGGCCCGACAGAGCCCGACAGAGCCCGACAGGGCCCGACAGGGCCCAGTAGAACCCGACAGAGCCCGACAGAGCCCGACAGGGCCCGACAGGGGCCGACAGGGCCCAGTAGAGCTCGACAGAGCCCGAGAGAGCCCGACAGGGCCCGACAGGGCCCAGTAGAGCCCGACAGAGCCCGACAGAGCCCGACAGAGCCCGACAGAGCCCGACAGGTCCCGACAGGGCCCGACAGGGCCCGACAGGGCCCGACAGGGCCCGACAGGGCCCGACAGGGCCCGACAGGGCCCGACAGAGCCCGACAGAGCCCGACAGAGCACAGTAGAGCTCGACAGAGCCCGACAGAGCCCGACAGGGCCCGACAGGGCCCGACAGAGCCCGAAAGGGCCCGACAGGGCCCGACAGGGCCCAGTAGAGCCCGACAGAGCCCGACAGGGCCCGACAGGGCCCGACAGAGCCCGACAGAGCCCGACAGAGCCCGACAGGGCCCGACAGGGCCCGACAGAGCCCGACAGGGCCCAGTAGAGCCCGACAGAGCCCGACAGAACCCGACAGAGCCCGACAGAGCCCGACAGAGCCCGACAGGGCCCGACAGAGCCCGACAGGGCCCGACAGGGCCCGACAGAGCCCGACAGGGCCCGACAGGGCCCGACAGGGCCCGACAGAGCCCGACAGAGCCCGACAGGGCCCGACAGGGCCCGACAGGGCCCGACAGACCCCGACAGAGTCCGACAGAGTCCGACAGAGTCCGACAGAGTCCGACAGAGTCCGACAGAGTCCGACAGGGCCCAGTAGAGCCCGACAGAGCCCGACAGAGCCCGACAGGGCCCGACAGAGCCCGACAGAGCCCGACAGAGCCCGACAGGGCCCGACAGGGCCCGACAGAGCCCGACAGGGCCCGACAGAGCCCGACAGAGCCCGACAGGGCCCGACAGGGCCCGACAGAGCCCGACAGAGCCCGACAGAGCCCGACAGAGCCTGACAGAGCCCGACAGAGCCCGACAGAGCCTGACAGGGCCCGACAGGACCTGACAGAGCCCGACAGAGCCCGACAGAGCCCGACAGGGCCCGACAGGGCCCAGTAGAGCCCGACAGAGCCCGACAGAGCCCGACAGAGCCCGACAGAGCCCGACAGGGCCCAGTAGAGCCCGACAGAGCCCGACAGAGCCCGGCAGAGCCCGGCAGAGCCCAGCAGAGCCCGACAGAGCCCGACAGAGACCGACAGGGCCCGACAGAGACCGACAGGGCCCGACAGGGCCCAGTACAGCCCGACAGAGCCCGACAGAGCCCGACAGAGCCCGACAGAGCCCGACAGAGCCCGACAGAGCCCGACAGGGCCCGACAGGGCCCAGTAGAGCCCGACAGAGCCCGCCAGAGCCCGACAGAGCCCGCCAGAGCCCGACAGGGCCCGACAGGGCCCGACAGGGCCCGACAGAGCCCGACAGGGCCCAGTAGAGCCCGACAGAGCCCGACAGGGCCCGACAGGGCCCGACAGAGCCCGACAGGGCCCGACAGGGCCCGACAGAGCCCGACAGGGCCCAGTAGAGCCCGACAGAGCCCGACAGGGCCCGACAGGCCCGACAGAGCCCGACAGGGCCCGACAGGGCCCAACAGGGCCCGACAGAGCCCGACAGGGCCCGACAGGGCCCGACAGGGCCCGACAGGGCCCAGTAGAACCCGACAGAGCCCGCCAGAGCCCGCCAGAGCCCGCCAGAGCCCGACAGAGACCGACAGAGCCCGACAGAGCCCGACAGGGCCCGACAGGGCCCGACAGGGCCCGACAGGGCCCAGTAGAGCCCGACAGAGCCCGACAGGGCCCGACAGGGCCCGACAGAGCCCGACAGGGCCCGACAGGGCCCGACAGGGCCCGACAGAGCCCGACAGAGCCCGACAGGGCCCGACAGGGCCCGACAGGGCCCAGTAGAACCCGACAGAGCCCGACAGAGCCCGACAGGGCCCGACAGGGCCCGACAGGGCCCAGTAGAGCTCGACAGAGCCCGAGAGAGCCCGACAGGGCCCGACAGGGCCCAGTAGAGCCCGACAGAGCCCGACAGAGCCTGACAGGGCCCGACAGGGCCCGACAGATCCCGACAGAGCCCGACAGGGCCCGACAGGGCCCGACAGAGACCAGTAGAGCCCGACAGAGCCCGACAGAGCCCGACAGAGCCCGACAGGGCCCAGTAGAGCCCGACAGAGCCCGACAGAGCCCGACAGAGCCCGACAGGGCCCAGTAGAGCCCGACAGAGCCCGACAGAGCCCGACAGAGCCCGACAGAGCCCGACAGCCCGACAGAGCCCGACAGAGCCCGACAGGGCCCGACAGAGCCCGACAGGGCCCGACAGAGCCCAGTAGAGCCCGACAGAGCCCGACAGAGCCCGACAGAGCCCGACAGAGCCCGACAGAGCCCGACAGAGCCCGACAGAGCCCGACAGAGCCCGACAGGGCCCAGTAGAGCCCAGTAGAACCCGACAGAGCCCGACAGAGCCCGACAGAGCCCGACAGGGCCCGACAGGGCCCGACAGGGCCCCACAGGGCCTGACAGAGCCCGACAGAGCCCGACAGAGCCCGACAGAGCCCGACAGAGCCCGACAGGGCCCGACAGGGCCCGACAGAACCCGACAGAGCCCGACAGAGCCCGACAGAGCCCGACAGAGCCCGACAGAGCCCGACAGGGCCCGACAGGACCTGACAGAGCCCGACAGAGCCCGACAGGGCCCGACAGAGCCCGACAGGGCCCGACAGAGCACAGTAGAGCTCGACAGAGCCCGACAGAGCCCGACAGGGCCCGACAGAGCCCGACAGAGCCCGACAGAGCCCGACAGAGCCCGACAGGGCCCGACAGAGCACAGTAGAGCTCGACAGAGCCCGACAGACCCCGACAGGGCCCGACAGGGCCCGACAGAGCCCGAAAGGGCCCGACAGGGCCCGACAGGGCCCAGTAGAGCCCGACAGAGCCCGACAGGGCCCGACAGGGCCCGACAGAGCCCGACAGAGCCCGACAGGGCCCGACAGGGCCCGACAGAGCCCGACAGAGCCCGACAGAGCCCGACAGGGCCCGACAGAGCCCGACAGGGCCCGACAGGGCCCAGTAGAGCCCGACAGAGCCCGACAGGGCCCGACAGAGCCCGACAGAGCCCGACAGGGCCCGACAGGGCCCGACAGGGCCCGACAGGGCCCGACAGGGCCCGACAGAACCCGACAGAGTCCGACAGGGCCCGACAGGGCCCGACAGGGCCCAGTAGAGCTCGACAGAGCCCGACAGAGCCCGACAGGGCCCGACAGGGCCCAGTAGAGCCCGACAGAGCCCGACAGAGCCTGACAGGGCCCGACAGGGCCCGACAGAGCCCGACAGAGCCCGACAGGGCCCGACAGGGCCCGACAGGGCCCGACAGGGCCCGACAGAGACCAGTAGAGCCCGACAGAGCCCGACAGAGCCCGACAGGGCCCGACAGGGCCCGACAGGGCCCAGTAGAGCCCGACAGAGCCCGACAGAGCCCGACAGGGCCCAGTAGAGCCCAGTAGAACCCGACAGAGCCCGACAGAGCCCGACAGAGCCCGACAGGGCCCGACAGGGCCCGACAGGGCCCGACAGAGCCCGACAGAGCCCGACAGAGCCCGACAGGGCCCGACCGAGCTAGACAGGGCCCGACAGGACCTGACAGAGCCCGACAGAGCCCGACAGGTCCCGACAGGGCCCGACAGGGCCCGGTAGAGCCCGACAGAGCCCGACAGAGCCCGACAGAGCCCGACAGAGCCCGACAGGGCCCAGTAGAGCCCGACAGAGCCCGACAGAGCCCGGCAGAGCCCGACAGAGCCCGGCAGGGCCCGACAGAGACCGACAGGGCCCGACAGAACCCGACAGAGCCCGACAGGGCCCAGTACAGCCCGACAGAGCCCGACAGGGCCCGACAGAGCCCGACAAAGCCCGACAGAGCCCGACAGGGCCCGACAGGGCCCAGTAGAGCCCGACAGAGCCCGACAGAGCCCGACAGAGCCCGACAGAGCCCGACAGGGCGGGACAGGGCCCGACAGGGCCCAGTAGAGCTCGACAGAGGCCGACAGAGCCCGACAGGGCCCGACAGAGCCCGACAGGGCCCAGTAGAGCCCGACAGAGCCCGACAGGGCCCGACAGAGCCCGACAGAGCCCGACAGGGCCCGACAGGGCCCGACAGGGTCCAGTAGAGCCCGACAGAGCCCGACAGGGCCCGACAGGGCCCGACAGAGCCCGACAGAGCCCGACAGGGCCCGACAGAGCCCGACAGAGCCCGACAGAGCCCGACAGAGCCCGACAGGGCCCAGTAGAGCCCGACAGAGCCCGACAGAACCCGACAGAGCCCGACAGAGCCCAGTAGAGCCCGACAGAGCCCGACAGAGCCCGACAGAGCCCGACAGGGCCCGACAGAGCCCGACAGGGCCCGACAGGGCCCGACAGGGCCCGACAGAGTCCGACAGGGCCCGACAGGGCCCAGTAGAGCCCGACAGAGCCCGCCAGAGCCCGACAGAGCCCAACAGGGCCCGACAGAGCCCGACAGGGCCCGACAGAGCCCGACAGGGCCCGACAGGGCCCGACAGGGCCCAGTAGAACCCGACAGAGCCCGCCAGAGCCCGACAGAGACCGACAGAGACCGACAGAGCCCGACAGGGCCCGACAGGGCCCGACAGGGCCCGACAGGGCCCGACAGGGCCCAGTAGAGCCCGACAGAGCCCGACAGGGCCCGACAGGGCCCGACAGGGCCCGACAGAGCCCGACAGGGCCCGACAGGGCCCGACAGAGCCCGACAGAGCCCGACAGGGCCCGACAGGGCCCGACAGGGCCCGACAGGGCCCGACAGAGCCCAGTAGAGCCCGACAGAGCCCGACAGAGCCCGACAGGGCCCGACAGGGCCCGACAGGGCCCAGTAGAGCCCGACAGAGCCCGACAGAGCCCGACAGAGCCCGACAGAGCCCGACAGAGCCCGACAGAGCCCGACAGAGCCCGACAGGGCCCGACAGAGCCCGACAGGGCCCGACAGAGCCCGACAGAGCCCGACAGAGCCCGACAGGGCCCAGTAGAGCCCAGTAGAACCCGACAGAGCCCGACAGAGCCCGACAGAGCCCGACAGGGCCCGACAGGGCCCGACAGGGCCCGACAGAGCCCGACAGAGCCCGACAGGGCCCGACAGGGCCCGACAGGGCCCGACAGGGCCCGACAGGGCCCGACAGAACCCGACAGAGCCCGACAGAGCCCGACAGAGCCCGACAGGACCTGACAGAGCCCGACAGAGCCCGACAGGGCCCGACAGGGCCCGACAGGGCCCGGCAGGGCCCGACAGGGCCCGACAGAGCACAGTAGAGCTCGACAGAGCCCGACAGAGCCCGACAGGGCCCGACAGGGCCCGACAGAGCCCGAAAGGGCCCGACAGGGCCCGACAGGGCCCAGTAGAGCCCGACAGAGCCCGACAGGGCCCGACAGGGCCCGACAGAGCCCGACAGAGCCCGACAGAGCCCGACAGAGCGCGACAGGGCCCGACAGAGCCCGACAGAGCCCGACAGGGCCCGACAGGGCCCGACAGAGCCCGACAGGGCCCGACAGGGCCCAGTAGAGCCCGACAGAGCCCGACAGAACCCGACAGAGCCCGACAGAGCCCAGTAGAGCCCGACAGACCCCGACAGAGCCCGACAGAGCCCGACAGGGCCCGACAGGGCCCGACAGGGCCCGACAGGGCCCGACAGGGCCCGACAGGGCCCGACAGAGCCCGACAGAGCCCGACAGAGCCCGACAGGGCCCGACAGGGCCCGACAGGGCCCGACAGGGCCCGACAGGGCCCGACAGGGCCCGACAGAGCCCGACAAAGCCCGACAGAGCCCGACAGAGCCCGCCAGAGCCCGACAGGGCCCGACAGAGCCCGACAGAGCCCAGTAGAGCTCGACAGAGCCCGACAGGGCCCGACAGGGCCCGACAGGGCCCAGTAGAGCCCGACAGAGCCCGACAGGGCCCGACAGAGCCCGACAGAGCCCGACAGGGCCCGACAGGGCCCGACAGGGCCCGACAGGGCCCGACAGAGTCCGACAGGGCCCGACAGGGCCCGACAGGCCCCAGTAGAGCTCGTCAGAGCCCGACAGAGCCCGACAGGGCCCGACAGGGCCCAGTAGAGCCCGACAGAGCCCGACAGAGCCTGACAGGGCCCGACAGAGCCCGACAGAGCCCGACAGGGCCCGACAGGGCCCGACAGAGACCAGTAGAGCCCGACAGAGCCCGACAGAGCCCGACAGAGCCCGACAGGGCCCAGTAGAGCCCAGTAGAACCCGACAGAGCCCGACAGAGCCCGACAGAGCCCGACAGGGCCCGACAGGGCCCGACAGGGCCCAGTAGAGCCCGACAGAGCCCGACAGAGCCCGACAGAGCCCGACAGAGCCCGACAGAGCCCGACAGGGCCCAGTAGAGCCCGACAGAGCCCGGCAGAGCCCGGCAGAGCCCGACAGAGCCCGGCAGAGCCCGACAGGGCCCGACAGGGCCCGACAGGGCCCGACAGAGACCGACAGGGCCCGACAGGGCCCAGTACAGCCCGACAGATCCCGACAGGGCCCGACAGAGCCCGACAAAGCCCGACAGAGCCCGACAGGGCCCGACAGGGCCCGACAGGGCCCGACAGGGTCCAGTAGAGCCCGACAGAGCCCGACAGAGCCCGACAGAGCCCGACAGAGCCCGACAGAGCCCGACAGGGCGGGACAGGGCCCGACAGGGCCCAGTAGAGCTCGACAGGGCCCAGTAGAGCCCGACAGAGGCCGACAGAGCCCGACAGGGCCCGACAGAGCCCGACAGGGCCCGACAGAGCCCGACAGAGCCCGACAGAGCCCGACAGGGTCCAGTAGAGCCCGACAGAGCCCGACAGAGCCCGACAGGGCCCGACAGGGCCCGACAGGGCCCGACAGGGCCCGACAGGGCCCGACAGAGCCCGACAGGGCCCGACAGGGCCCGACAGGGCCCAGTAGAGCTCGACAGAACCCGACAGAGCCCGACAGGGCCCGACAGGGCCCGACAGGGCCCGGCAGGGCCCGACAGGGCCCGACAGAGCCCGACAGAGCCCGACAGGGCCCGACAGGGCCCAGTAGAGCCCGACAGAGCCCGACAGAGCCCGACAGGGCCCGACAGGGCCCGACAGAGACCAGTAGAGCCCGACAGAGCCCGACAGAGCCCGACAGGGCCCGACAGGGCCCAGTAGAGCCCGACAGAGCCCGACAGAGCCCGACAGAGCCCGACAGATCCCAGTAGAAACCGACAGAGCCCGACAGAGCCCGACAGAGCCCGACAGAGCCCGACAGGGCCCGACAGGGCCCGACAGGGCCCGACAGGGCCCGACAGAGCCCGACAGAGCCCGACAGGGCCCAACAGGGCCCGACAGGGCCCGACAGAGCCCGACAGAACCCGACAGAGCCCAGTAGAGCCCGACAGAGCCCGACAGAGCCCGACAGAGCCCGACAGAGCCCGACAGAGCCCGACAGAGCCCGACAGAGCCCAGTAGAGCCCAGTAGAACCCGACAGAGCCCGACAGAGCCCGACAGAGCCCGACAGAGCCCGACAGAGCCCGACAGGGCCCGACAGGGCCCGACAGGGCCCGACAGAGCCCGACAGAGCCCGACAGGGCCCGACAGGGCCCGACAGGGCCCGACAGAGCCCGACAGAACCCGACAGAGCCCGACAGAGCCCGACAGAGCCCGACAGAGCCCGACAGGGCCCAGTAGAGCCCGACAGAGCCCGACAGAGCCCGACAGAGCCCGACAGAGCCCGACAGAGCCCGACAGAGCCCGACAGGGCCCGACAGGGCCCAGTAGAGCCCGACAGAGCCCGACAGAGCCCGACAGAGCCCGACAGAGCCCGACAGAGCCCGACAGAGCCCGACAGAGCCCGACAGGGCCCGACAGGGCCCGACAGAGCCCGACAGGGCCCGACAGAGCCCGACAGAGCCCGACAGAGCCCGACAGAGCCCGACAGAGCCCGACAGGGCCCGACAGGGCCCGACAGGGCCCGACAGAGCCCAGTAGAGCTCGACAGAGCCCGACAGAGCCCGACAGGGCCCAGTAGAGCCCGACAGAGCCCGACAGAGCGCGACAGGGCCCGACAGGGCCCGACAGGGCCCGACAGGGCCCGACAGAGCCCGACAGAGCCCGACAGGGCCCAGTAGAGCCCGACAGAGCCCGACAGAGCCCGACAGAGCCCGACAGGGTCCGACAGGTCCCGACAGGTCCCGACAGAGCCCGACAGAGCCCGACAGAGCCCGACAGGTCCCGACAGAGACCAGTAGAGCCCGACAGAGCCCGACAGAGCCCGACAGAGCCCGACAGAGCCCGACAGGTCCCGACAGAGACCAGTAGAGCCCGACAGAGCCCGACAGAGCCCGACAGAGCCCGACAGAGCCCGACAGAGCCCGACAGAGCCCAGTAGAGCCCAGTAGAAACCGACAGAGCCCGACAGAGCCCGACAGAGCCCGACAGGGCCCGACAGGGCCCGACAGGGCCCAGTAGAGCTCGACAGAGCCCGACAGAGCCCGACAGAGCCCGACAGGGCCCGACAGGGCCCAGTAGAGCCCGACAGAGCCCGACAGGACCCGACAGAGCCCGACAGAGCCCGACAGAGCCCGACAGGGCCCGACAGGGCCCGACAGGGCCCGACAGGGCCCGACAGGGCCCGACAGAGCTAGACAGGGCCCGACAGAGCTAGACAGGGCCCGACAGAGCCCAGTAGAGCCCGACAGAGCCCGACAGAGCCCGACAGGGCCCGACAGGGCCCGACAGGGCCCGACAGGGCCCGACAGAGACCGACAGAGACCGACAGGGCCCGACAGAGCCCGACAGCGCCCGACAGCGCCCAGTAGAGCCCGACAGAGCCCGACTGGGACCGACAGGGCCCAGTAGAGCCCAGTAGAGCCCGACAGAGCCCGACAGAGCCCGACAGAGCCCGACAGAGCCTGACAGGGCCCGACAGAGCCCGACAGAGCCCGACAGAGCCCGACAGAGCCCGACAGAGCCCGACAGAGCCCGACAGAGCCCGACAGGGCACGACAGGGAACGACAGGGCACGACAGAGCCCGACAGAGCCCAGTAGAGCCCGACAGAGCCCGACAGGGCCCGACAGGGCACGACAGGGCCCGACAGGGCCCGACAGAGCCCAGTTTAGCCCAGTAGAGCCCGACAGAGCCCGACAGGGCCCGACAGGGCCCGACAGGGCCCAGTAGAGCCCGACAGAGCCCGACAGGGCCCGACAGAGCCCGACAGGGCCCGACAGGGCCCGACAGGGCCCGACAGAGCCCGACAGGGCCCGACAGGGCCCAGTAGAGCCCGACAGAGCCCGACAGGGCCCAGTAGAGCCCGACAGAGCCCGACAGGGCCCGACAGGACCCGACAGGGCCCGACAGGGCCCGACAGGGCCCGACAGGACCCGACAGAGCCCGACAGGGCCCGACAGGGCCCGACACAGCCCGACAGAGCCCGACAGGGCCCGACAGAGCCCGACAGGGCCCAGTAGAGCCCGACAGAGCCCGACAGAGCCCGACAGGGCCCAGTAGAGCCCGACAGAGCCCGACAGAGCCCGACAGAGCCCAGTAGAGCCCGACAGAGCCCGACAGAGCCCGACAGAGCCCGACAGAGCCCGACAGGGCCCGACAGGGCCCAACAGGGCCCGACAGAGCCCGACAGGGCCCGACAGGGCCCGACACGGCCCGACAGAGCCCGACAGGGCCCAGTAGAGCCCGACAGAGCCCGACAGAGCCCGACAGAGCCCGACAGAGCCCGACAGAGCCCGACAGGGCCCAGTAGAGCCCGACAGAGCCCGACAGAGCCCGACAGAGCCCGACAGAGCCCGACAGAGCCCGACAGAGCCCGACAGAGCCCGACAGAGCCCGACAGGGCCCAGTAGAGCCCAGTAGAACCCGACAGAGCCCGACAGAGCCCGACAGAGCCCGACAGGGCCCGACAGGGCCCGACAGGGCCCGACAGGGCCCGACAGGGCCCGACAGAGCCCGACAGAGCCCGACAGGGCCCGACAGGGCCCGACAGGGCCCAGTAGAGCTCGACAGAGCCCGACAGAGCCCGACAGAGCCCGACAGAGCCCGACAGAGCCCGACAGGGCCCGACAGGGCCCGACAGGGCCCGACAGGGCCCAGTAGAGCCCGACAGAGCCCGACAGGGCCCGACAGGGCCCGACAGGGCCCGACAGAGACCAGTAGAGCCCGACAGAGCCCGACAGAGCCCGACAGAGCCCGACAGAGCCCGACAGAGCCCGACAGAGCCCGAAAGGGCCCGACAGGGCCCGACAGGGCCCAGTAGAGCCCGACAGAGCCCGACAGGGCCCGAGAGGGCCCGACAGAGCGCGACAGGGCCCGACAGAGCCCGACAGAGCCCGACAGGGCCCGACAGGGCCCGACAGAGCCCGACAGGGCCCGACAGGGCCCAGTAGAGCCCGACAGAGCCCGACAGAACCCGACAGAGCCCGACAGAGCCCAGTAGAGCCCGACAGACCCCGACAGAGCCCGACAGAGCCCGACAGAGCCCGACAGGGCCCGACAGGGCCCGACAGGGCCCGACAGAGCCCGACAGGGCCCGACAGGGCCCGACAGAGCCCGACAGAGCCCGACAGGGCCCGACAGAGCCCGACAGGGCCCGACAGGGCCCGACAAAGCCCGACAGGGCCCGACAGGGCCCGACAGGGCCCGACAGAGCCCGACAGAGCCCGACAGGGCCCGCCAGAGCCCGCCAGAGCCCGACAGAGCCCGACAGAGCCCGACAGGGCCCGACAGGGCCCGACAGAGCCCGACAGAGCCCAGTAGAGCTCGACAGAGCCCGACAGGGCCCGACAGGGCCTGACAGGGCCCAGTAGAGCCCGACAGAGCCCGACAGGGCCCGACAGAGCCCGACAGAGCCCGACAGAGCCCGACAGGGCCCGACAGGGCCCGACAGGGCCCGACAGAGCCCGACAGAGCCCGACAGGGCCCGACAGGGCCCGACAGGGCCCGACAGGCCCCAGTAGAGCTCGACAGAGCCCGACAGAGCCCGACAGGGCCCGACAGGGCCCAGTAGAGCCCGACAGAGCCCGACAGAGCCTGACAGGGCCCGACAGGGCCCGACAGAGCCCGACAGAGCCCGACAGGGCCCGACAGGGCCCGACAGAGACCAGTAGAGCCCGACAGAGCCCGACAGAGCCCGACAGAGCCCGACAGGGCCCAGTAGAGCCCAGTAGAACCCGACAGAGCCCGACAGAGCCCGACAGAGCCCGACAGGGCCCGACAGGGCCCGACAGGGCCCGACAGGGCCCGACAGGGCCCGACAGAGCCCGACAGAGCCCGACAGAGCCCGACAGAGCCAGACAGGGCCAGACAGGGCCCGACAGGACCTGACAGAGCCCGACAGAGCCCGACAGGTACCGACAGGGCCCGACAGGGCCCAGTAGAGCCCGACAGAGCCCGACAGAGCCCGACAGAGCCCGACAGAGCCCGACAGAGCCCGACAGAGCCCGACAGAGCCCGACAGAGCCCGACAGAGCCCGACAGAGCCCGACAGGGCCCAGTAGAGCCCGACAGAGCCCGACAGAGCCCGGCAGAGCCCGGCAGAGCCCGGCAGAGCCCGACAGGGCCCGGCAGAGCCCGACAGGGCCCGACAGGGCCCAGTACAGCCCGACAGAGCCCGACAGGGCCCGACAGAGCCCGACAAAGCCCGACAGAGCCCGACAGGGCCCGACAGGGCCCGACAGGGCCCGACAGGGTCCAGTAGAGCCCGACAGAGCCCGACAGAGCCCGACAGAGCCCGACAGAGCCCGACAGAGCCCGACAGAGCCCGACAGAGCCCGACAGGGCGGGACAGGGCCCGACAGGGCCCAGTAGAGCTCGACAGAGGCCGACAGAGCCCGACAGGGCCCGACAGAGCCCGACAGGGCCCGACAGGGCCCGACAGGGCCCGACAGAGCCCGACAGGGTCCAGTAGAGCCCGACAGAGCCCGACAGAGCCCGACAGAGCCCGACAGGGCCCGACAGAGCCCGACAGGGCCCGACAGGGCCCGACAGGGCCCAGTAGAGCTCGACAGAGCCCGACAGAGCCCGACAGGGCCCGACAGGGCCCGACAGGGCCCGACAGGGCCCGACAGAGCCCGACAGAGCCCGACAGAGCCCGACAGGGCCCAGTAGAGCCCGACAGAGCCCGACAGAGCCCGACAGGGCCCGACAGGGCCCGACAGAGACCAGTAGAGCCCGACAGAGCCCGACAGAGCCCGACAGGGCCCGACAGGGCCCGACAGGGCCCAGTAGAGCCCGACAGAGCCCGACAGAGCCCGACAGAGCCCGACAGAGCCCGACAGAGCCCGACAGAGCCCGACAGAGCCCGACAGAGCCCGACAGGGCCCGACAGGGCCCGACAGGGCCCGACAGGGCCCGACAGAGCCCGACAGAACCCGACAGAGCCCAGTAGAGCCCGACAGAGCCCGACAGAGCCCGACAGAGCCCGACAGAGCCCGACAGAGCCCGACAGAGCCCGACAGAGCCCGACAGGGCCCGACAGGGCCCGACAGGGCCCGACAGAGCCCGACAGAACCCGACAGAGCCCAGTAGAGCCCGACAGAGCCCGACAGAGCCCGACAGAGCCCGACAGAGCCCGACAGAGCCCGACAGAGCCCGACAGAGCCCAGTAGAACCCGACAGAGCCCGACAGAGCCCGACAGAGCCCGACAGAGCCCGACAGAGCCCGACAGAGCCCGACAGAGCCCGACAGGGCCCGACAGGGCCCGACAGGGCCCGACAGGGCCCGACAGGGCCCGACAGAGCCCGACAGAGCCCGACAGAGCCCGACAGAGCCCGACAGGGCCCAGTAGAGCCCGACAGAGCCCGACAGAGCCCGACAGAGCCCGACAGAGCCCGACAGAGCCCGACAGAGCCCGACAGAGCCCGACAGGGCCCGACAGGGCCCGACAGAGCCCGACAGAGCCCGACAGGGCCCGACAGGGCCCGACAGGGCCCGACAGGGCCCAGTAGAGCCCGACAGAGCCCGACAGAGCCCGACAGAGCCCGACAGAGCCCGACAGAGCCCGACAGGGCCCAGTAGAGCCCGACAGAGCCCGACAGAGCCCGACAGAGCCCGACAGAGCCCGACAGAGCCCGACAGGGCCCGACAGGGCCCGACAGGGCCCGACAGGGCCCGACAGAGCCCGACAGAGCCCGACAGAGCCCGACAGAGCCCGACAGGGCCCGACAGGGCCCGACAGGGCCCGACAGAGCCCAGTAGAGCTCGACAGAGCCCGACAGAGCCCGACAGGGCCCAGTAGAGCCCGACAGAGCCCGACAGAGCCCGACAGGGCCCGACAGGGCCCGACAGGGCCCGACAGAGCCCGACAGGGCCCGACAGGGCCCAGTAGAGCCCGACAGAGCCCGACAGAGCCCGACAGAGCCCGACAGAGCCCGACAGGTCCCGACAGGTCCCGACAGGTCCCGACAGAGCCCGACAGAGCCCGACAGGTCCCGACAGAGACCAGTAGAGCCCGACAGAGCCCGACAGAGCCCGACAGAGCCCGACAGAGCCCGACAGAGCCCGACAGAGCCCGACAGAGCCCGACAGAGCCCAGTAGAGCCCAGTAGAAACCGACAGAGCCCGACAGAGCCCGACAGAGCCCGACAGAGCCCGACAGGGCCCGACAGGGCCCAGTAGAGCTCGACAGAGCCCGACAGAGCCCGACAGAGCCCGACAGGGCCCGACAGGGCCCAGTAGAGCCCGACAGAGCCCGACAGGACCCGACAGAGCCCGACAGAGCCCGACAGGGCCCGACAGGGCCCGACAGGGCCCGACAGGGCCCGACAGGGCCCGACAGAGCCCGACAGGGCCCGACAGGGCCCGACAGAGCTAGACAGGGCCCGACAGAGCTAGACAGGGCCCGACAGAGCCCAGTAGAGCCCGACAGAGCCCGACAGAGCCCGACAGGGCCCGACAGGGCCCGACAGAGACCGACAGAAACCGACAGGGCCCGACAGAGCCCGACAGCGCCCAGTAGAGCCCGACAGAGCCCGACTGGGACCGACAGGGCCCAGTAGAGCCCAGTAGAGCCCGACAGAGCCCGACAGAGCCCGACAGAGCCCGACAGAGCCCGACAGAGCCCGACAGAGCCCGACAGGGCCCGACAGGGCCCGACAGGGCCCGACAGGGCCCGACAGGGCCCGACAGAGCCCGACAGGGAACGACAGGGCCCGACAGGGCACGACAGGGAACGACAGGGAACGACAGGGCACGACAGAGCCCGACAGAGCCCGACAGAGCCCAGTAGAGCCCGACAGAGCCCGACAGGGCCCGACAGGGCACGACAGGGCCCGACAGGGCCCGACAGAGCCCAGTTTAGCCCAGTAGAGCCCGACAGAGCCCGACAGGGCCCGACAGGGCCCGACAGGGCCCAGTAGAGCCCGACAGAGCCCGACAGGGCCCGACAGGGCCCAGTAGAGCCCGACAGAGCCCGACAGGGCCCAGTAGAGCCCGACAGAGCCCGACAGGGCCCGACAGGACCCGACAGGGCCCGACAGGGCCCGACAGGGCCCGACAGGGCCCGACAGGGCCCGACAGGGCCCGACAGGGCCCGACAGGGCCCGACAGGGCCCGACACGGCCCGACAGAGCCCGACACGGCCCGACAGAGCCCGACAGAGCCCGACAGGGCCCAGTAGAGCCCGACAGAGCCCGACAGAGCCCGACAGAGCCCAGTAGAGCCCGACAGAGCCCGACAGAGCCCGACAGGGCCCGACAGGGCCCAGTAGAGCCCGACAGAGCCCGACAGAGCCCGACAGAGCCCGACAGAGCCCGACAGAGCCCGACAGAGCCCGACAGGGCCCGACAGAGCCCGACAGGGCCCGACAGGGCCCGACAGGGCCCGACAGGGCCCGACACGGCCCGACAGAGCCCGACAGGGCCCAGTAGAGCCCGACAGAGCCCGACAGAGCCCGACAGAGCCCGACAGAGCCCGACAGGGCCCAGTAGAGCCCGACAGAGCCCGACAGAGCCCGACAGAGCCCGACAGAGCCCGACAGAGCCCGACAGAGCCCGACAGAGCCCCACAGGGCCCAGTAGAGCCCAGTAGAACCCGACAGAGCCCGACAGAGCCCGACAGAGCCCGACAGGGCCCGACAGGGCCCGACAGGGCCCGACAGAGCCCGACAGAGCCCGACAGAGCCCGACAGGGCCCGACAGGGCCCGACAGGGCCCGACAGGGCCCAGTAGAGCTCGACAGAGCCCGACAGAGCCCGACAGAGCCCGACAGAGCCCGACAGGGCCCGACAGGGCCCGACAGGGCCCGACAGGGCCCAGTAGAGCCCGACAGAGCCCGACAGAGCCCGACAGGGCCCGACAGGGCCCGACAGGGCCCGACAGGGTCCAGTACAGCCCGACAGAGCCCGACAGAGCCCGACAGAGCCCGACAGGGCCCGACAGGGCCCGACAGAGCCCGACAGGGCCCGACAGGGCCCGACAGGGCGCGACAGAGCCCGACAGGGCCCGACAGGGCCCGACAGGGCCCGACAGGGCCCAGTAGAGCTCGACAGAGCCCGACAGAGCCCGACAGAGCCCAGTAGAGCCCGACAGAGCCCGACAGGGCCCGACAGAGCCCGACAGGGCCCGACAGAGCCCGACAGAGCCCGACAGGGCCCGACAGGGCCCGACAGGGCCCAGTAGAGCCCGACAGAGCCCGACAGGGCCCGACAGGGCCCGACAGGGCCCGACAGAGACCAGTAGAGCCCGACAGAGCCCGACAGAGCCCGACAGAGCCCGACAGAGCCCGACAGGGCCCAGTAGAGCCCAGTAGAAACCGACAGAGCCCGACAGAGCCCGACAGAGCCCGACAGAGCCCGACAGAGCCCGACAGAGCCCGACAGGGCCCGACAGGGCCCGACAGGGCCCGACAGGGCCCGACAGGGCCCGACAGGGCCCGACAGGGCCCGACAGAGCCCGACAGGGCCCGACAGGGCCCGACAGGGCCCAGTAGAGCCCGACAGAGCCCGACAGAGCCCGACAGAGCCCAGTAGAGCCCGACAGAGCCCGACAGAGCCCGACAGAGCCCGACAGAGCCCGACAGAGCCCGACAGAGCCCGACAGGGCCCGACAGGGCCCGACAGGGCCCGACAGGGCCCGACAGAGCCCGACAGGGCCCGAAAGAGCCCGACAGAGCCCAGTAGAGCCCGACAGAGCCCAGTAGAGCCCGACAGAGCCCGACAGAGCCCGACAGAGCCCGACAGAGCCCGACAGAGCCCGACAGAGCCCG
Source organism: Caloenas nicobarica (assembly GCF_036013445.1). NCBI lineage: Eukaryota > Metazoa > Chordata > Aves > Columbiformes > Columbidae > Caloenas > Caloenas nicobarica. The sequence continues at coordinate 117,092 of NW_027017220.1, forward strand.
ACAGGGCCCGACAGGGCCCGACAGAGCCCGACAGAGGCCGACAGGGCCCGACAGGGCCCGACAGGGCCCGACAGAGCCCGACCGGGCACGACAGGGCACGACAGAGCCCGACAGGGCACGACAGAGCCCGACAGAGCCCGACAGAGCCCGACAGGGCCCGACAGGACCCGACAGGGCCCGACAGGGCCCGACAGGGCCCGACAGGGCCCGACAGGGCCCAGTAGAGCCCAACAGAGCCCGACAGAGCCCGGCAGAGCCCGACAGGGCCCGACAGAGACCGACAGGGCCCGACAGAGACCGACAGGGCCCAGTACAGCCCGACAGAGCCCGACAGAGCCCGACAGAGCCCGGCAAAGCCCGACAGGGCCCGACAGGGCCCGACAGGGCCCAGTAGAGCCCGACAGAGCCCGACAGAGCCCGACAGAGACCAGTAGAGCCCGACAGAGCCCGACAGAGCCCGACAGAGCCCGACAGAGCCCGACAGAGCCCGACAGAGCCCGACAGAGCTTGACAGAGCCCAGTAGAGCTCGACAGAGCCCGACAGGGCCCGACAGAGCCCGACAGAGCCCGACAGGGCACGACAGGGCCCGACAGAGCCCGACAGAGCCCGACAGGGCCCGACAGAGCCCGACAGAGCCCGACAGGGCCCGACAGGGCCCGACAGGGCCCGACAGGGTCCAGTAGAGCCCGACAGAGCCCGACAGAGCCCGACAGAGCCCGACAGAGCCCGACAGAGCCCGAATGGGCCCGAATGGGCCCGACAGGGCCCAGTAGAGCTCGACAGAGCCCGACAGAGCCCGACAGGGCCCAGTAGAGCCCGACAGAGCCCGATAGGGCCCGACAGGGCCCGACAGGGCCCGACAGAGCCCGACAGGGCCCGACAGGGCCCAGTAGAGCCCGACAGAGCCCGACAGGGCCCGACAGGGCCCGACAGGGCCCGACAGGTCCCGACAGAGCCCGACGGGGCCCGACAGGTCCCGACAGAGACCAGTAGAGCCCGACAGAGCCCGACAGAGCCCGACAGGGCCCGACCGAGCCCGACAGAGCCCAGTAGAGCCCGACAGAGCCCGACAGAGCCCGACAGAGCCCGACAGGGCCCAGTAGAGCCCGGCAGAGCCCGACAGAGCCCGACAGAGCCCGACAGAGCCCGACAGGGCCCGACAGGGCCCGACAGGGCCCGACAGAGCTCGACAGGGCCCGACAGGGCCCGACAGAGCCCAGTAGAGCTCGACAGAGCCCGACAGAGCCCGACAGGGCCCGACAGGGCCCGACAGGGCCCGACAGGGCCCAGTAGAGCCCGACAGAGCCCGACAGAGCCCGACAGAGCCCGACAGAGCCCGACAGAGCCCGACAGGGCCCGACAGGGCCCGACAGGGCCCAGTAGAGCCCGACAGAGCCCGACAGAGCCCGACAGAGCCCGACAGGGCCCGACAGGGCCCGACAGGGCCCGACAGGGCCCGACAGGGCCCGACAGGGCCCAGTAGAGCCCGACAGAGCCCGACAGAGCCCGACAGAGCCCGACAGAGCCCGACAGAGCCCGACAGGGCCCAGTAGAGCTCGACAGAGCCCGACAGAGCCCGACAGGGCCCGACAGGGCCCGACAGGGCCCGACAGGGCCCAGTAGAGCCCGACAGAGTCCGACAGGGCCCAGTAGAGCCCGACAGAGCCCGACAGAGCCCGACAGAGCCCGACAGAGCCCGACAGGGTCCGACAGAGCCCGACAGAGCCCGACAGGGCCCGACAGGGCCCGACAGGGCCCGACAGAGACCAGTAGAGCCCGACAGAGCCCGACAGAGCCCGACAGGGCCCGACAGGGCCCGACAGGGCCCGACAGGGCCCAGTAGAGCCCGACAGAGCCCGACAGAGCCCGACAGAGCCCGACAGAGCCCGACAGAGCCCGACAGAGCCCGACAGGGCCCAGTAGAGCCCAGTAGAACCCGACAGAGCCCGACAGAGCCCGACAGAGCCCGACAGAGCCCGACAGGGCCCGACAGGGCCCGACAGGGCCCGACAGGGCCCGCCAGGGCCCGACAGAGCCCAGTAGAGCCCGACAGAGCCCGACAGAGCCCGACAGGGCCCGACAGGGCCCGACAGGGCCCGACAGATCCAAACAGAGCCCGACAGGGCCCAGTAGAGCCCGACAGGGCCCGACAGGGCCCGACAGGGCCCGACAGAGCCCAGTAGAGCCCGACAGAGCCCGACAGACCCTGACAGGGCCCGACAGAGCCCGACAGGGCCCGACAGATCCAAACAGAGCCCGACAGGGCCCAGTAGAGCCCGACAGGGCCCGACAGGGCCCGACAGGGCCCGACAGGGCCCGACAGAGCCCAGTAGAGCCCGACAGAGCCCGACAGAGCCCGACAGGGCCCGTCAGGGCCCGACAGGGCCCGACAGAGCCCGACAGAGCCCGACAGAGCCCGACAGGGCCCAGTAGAGCCCGACAGAGCCCGACAGAGCCCGACAGGGCCCGACAGAGCCCGACAGGGCCCGACAGGGCCCAGTAGAGCCCGACAGAGCCCGACAGAGCCCGACAGGGCCCGACAGGGCCCGACAGAGCCCGACAGAGCCCGACAGAGCCCGACAGGGCCCGACAGGGCCCGACAGAGCCCGACAGGGCCCAGTAGAGCCCGACAGAGCCCGACAGAGCCCGACAGGGCCCGACAGAGCCCGACAGGGCCCGACAGGGCCCAGTAGAGCCCGACAGAGCCCGACAGAGCCCGACAGAGCCCGACAGAGCCCGACAGGGCCCGACAGGGCCCGACAGGGCCCGACAGGGCCCGACAGAGCCCGACAGAGCCCGACAGGGCCCGACAGGGCCCGACAGGGCCCGACAGGGCCCGACAGGGCCCGACAGAGCCCAGTAGAGCCCGACAGGGCCCGACAGAGCCCGACAGGGCCCGACAGAGCCCGACAGAGCCCGACAGAGCCCGACAGAGCCCGACAGAGCCCGACAGGGCCCGACAGGGCCCGACAGGGCCCGACAGAGCCTATTAGATCCCGACAGAGCCCGACAGAGCCCGACAGAGCCCGACAGGGCCAAGTAGAGCCCAGTAGAGCCCGACAGAGCCCAGTAGAGCCCGACAGAGCCCGACAGAGCCCGACAGAGCCCGACAGGGCCCGACAGGGCCCAGTAGAGCCCGACAGTGCCCGACAGAGCCCGACAGGGCCCGACAGGGCCCGACAGGGCCCAGTAGAGCCCGACAGAGCCCGACAGAGCCCAGTAGAGCCCAGTAGAGCCCGACAGAGCCCGGCAGATCCCGACAGAACCCGACAGAGCCCGACAGAGCCCAGTAGAGCCCGACAGAGCCCGACAGAGCCCGACAGAGCCCGACAGGGCCCAGTAGAGCCCGACAGAGCCCGACAGGGCCCGACAGGGCCCAGTAGAGCCCGACAGAGACCTACAGAGCCCGACAGGGCCCGACAGGGCCCAGTAGAGCCCGACAGTGCCCGACAGAGCCCGACAGGGCCCGACAGGGCCCGACAGGGCCCAGTAGAGCCCGACAGAGCCCGACAGAGCCCAGTAGAGCCCAGTAGAGCCCGACAGAGCCCGGCAGATCCCGACAGAGCCCGACAGAGCCCGACAGAGCCCGACAGAGCCCGAATGGGCCCGAATGGGCCCGACAGGGCCCAGTAGAGCTCGACAGAGCCCGACAGAGCCCGACAGGGCCCAGTAGAGCCCGACAGAGCCCGATAGGGCCCGACAGGGCCCGACAGGGCCCGACAGGGCCCGACAGAGCCCGACAGGGCCCGACAGGGCCCAGTAGAGCCCGACAGAGCCCGACAGGGCCCGACAGGGCCCGACAGGGCCCGACAGGGCCCGACAGAGCCCGACGGGGCCCGACAGGTCCCGACAGAGACCAGTAGAGCCCGACAGAGCCCGACAGAGCCCGACAGGGCCCGACCGAGCCCGACAGAGCCCAGTAGAGCCCGACAGAGCCCGACAGAGCCCGACAGAGCCCGACAGGGCCCAGTAGAGCCCGGCAGAGCCCGACAGAGCCCGACAGAGCCCGACAGGGCCCGACAGGGCCCGACAGAGCTCGACAGGGCCCGACAGGGCCCGACAGAGCCCAGTAGAGCTCGACAGAGCCCGACAGAGCCCGACAGGGCCCGACAGGGCCCGACAGGGCCCAGTAGAGCCCGACAGAGCCCGACAGAGCCCGACAGAGCCCGACAGAGCCCGACAGAGCCCGACAGAGCCCGACAGGGCCCGACAGGGCCCGACAGGGCCCAGTAGAGCCCGACAGAGCCCGACAGAGCCCGACAGAGCCCGACAGGGCCCGACAGGGCCCGACAGGGCCCGACAGGGCCCAGTAGAGCCCGACAGAGCCCGACAGAGCCCGACAGAGCCCGACAGAGCCCGACAGAGCCCGACAGAGCCCGACAGAGCCCGACAGAGCCCGACAGGGCCCAGTAGAGCTCGACAGAGCCCGACAGAGCCCGACAGGGCCCGACAGGGCCCGACAGGGCCCGACAGGGCCCAGTAGAGCCCGACAGAGTCCGACAGGGCCCAGTAGAGCCCGACAGAGCCCGACAGAGCCCGACAGAGCCCGACAGGGTCCGACAGAGCCCGACAGAGCCCGACAGGGCCCGACAGGGCCCGACAGGGCCCGACAGAGACCAGTAGAGCCCGACAGAGCCCGACAGAGCCCGACAGGGCCCGACAGGGCCCGACAGGGCCCAGTAGAGCCCGACAGAGCCCGACAGAGCCCGACAGAGCCCGACAGAGCCCGACAGAGCCCGACAGAGCCCGACAGGGCCCAGTAGAGCCCAGTAGAACCCGACAGAGCCCGACAGAGCCCGACAGAGCCCGACAGAGCCCGACAGGGCCCGACAGGGCCCGACAGGGCCCGCCAGGGCCCGACAGAGCCCAGTAGAGCCCGACAGAGCCCGACAGAGCCCGACAGGGCCCGACAGAGCCCGACAGGGCCCGACAGATCCAAACAGAGCCCGACAGGGCCCAGTAGAGCCCGACAGGGCCCGACAGGGCCCGACAGGGCCCGACAGGGCCCGACAGAGCCCAGTAGAGCCCGACAGAGCCCGACAGACCCTGACAGGGCCCGACAGAGCCCGACAGGGCCCGACAGATCCAAACAGAGCCCGACAGGGCCCAGTAGAGCCCGACAGGGCCCGACAGGGCCCGACAGGGCCCGACAGGGCCCGACAGAGCCCAGTAGAGCCCGACAGAGCCCGACAGACCCTGACAGGGCCCGACAGAGCCCGACAGAGCCCGACAGGGCCCGACAGGGCCCGACAGGGCCCGACAGGGCCCGACAGAGCCCGACAGGGCCCGACAGGGCCCAGTAGAGCCCGACAGAGCCCGACAGGGCCCGACAGAGCCCGACAGGGCCCGACAGGGCCCAGTAGAGCCCGACAGAGCCCGACAGAGCCCGACAGGGCCCGACAGGGCCCGACAGAGCCCGACAGAGCCCGACAGAGCCCGACAGGGCCCGACAGGGCCCGACAGGGCCCGACAGGGCCCAGTAGAGCCCGACAGAGCCCGACAGAGCCCGACAGGGCCCGACAGAGCCCGACAGGGCCCGACAGGGCCCAGTAGAGCCCGACAGAGCCCGACAGAGCCCGACAGAGCCCGACAGGGCCCGACAGGGCCCGACAGGGCCCGACAGGGCCCGACAGGGCCCGACAGAGCCCGACAGAGCCCGACAGAGCCCGACAGGGCCCGACAGGGCCCGACAGGGCCCGACAGAGCCCAGTAGAGCCCGACAGGGCCCGACAGAGCCCGAAAGGGCCCGACAGAGCCCGACAGAGCCCGAAAGGGCCCGACAGAGCCCGACAGAGCCCGACAGAGCCCGACAGAGCCCGACAGAGCCCGACAGAGCCCGACAGGGCCCGACAGAGCCCGACAGGGCCCGACAGGGCCCGACAGGGCCCGACAGGGCCCGACAGAGCCTATTAGATCCCGACAGAGCCCGACAGAGCCCGACAGAGCCCGACAGGGCCCAGTAGAGCCCAGTAGAGCCCGACAGAGCCCAGTAGAGCCCGACAGAGCCCGACAGAGCCCGACAGAGCCCGACAGAGCCCGACAGAGCCCGACAGAGCCCGACAGGGCCCGACAGGGCCCAGTAGAGCCCGACAGTGCCCGACAGAGCCCGACAGGGCCCGACAGGGCCCGACAGGGCCCAGTAGAGCCCGACAGAGCCCGACAGAGCCCAGTAGAGCCCAGTAGAGCCCGACAGAGCCCGGCAGATCCCGACAGAACCCGACAGAGCCCGACAGAGCCCAGTAGAGCCCGACAGAGCCCGACAGAGCCCGACAGAGCCCGACAGGGCCCAGTAGAGCCCGACAGAGCCCGACAGGGCCCGACAGGGCCCAGTAGAGCCCGACAGAGACCTACAGAGCCCGACAGGGCCCGACAGGGCCCAGTAGAGCCCGACAGAGCCCGACAGAGCCCGACAGAGCCCGACAGAGCCCGACAGAGCCCGACAGAGCCCGACAGGGCCCAGTTTAGCCCAGTAGAGCCCGACAGAGCCCGACAGAGCCCGACAGGGCCCGACAGGGCCCGACAGGGCCCGACAGAGCCCGACAGAGCCCGACAGGGCCCGACAGGGCCCGACAGAGCCCAGTAGAGCCCGACAGAGCCCGACAGGCCCGACAGGGCCTGACAGGACCCAGTAGAGCCCGACAGAGCCCGACAGAGCCCGACAGAGCCCGACAGGGCCCAGTAGAGATCGACAGAGCCCAACAGGGCCCGACAGGGCCCGACAGGGCCCAGTAGAGCCCGACAGAGCCCGACAGAGCCCGACAGAGCCCAGTAGAGCCCGACAGAGCCCAGTAGAGCCCGACAGGCCCCAACAGGGTCCGACAGGGCCCGACAGGGCCCGACAGGGCCCAGTTTAGGACAGTAGAGCCCGACAGAGCCCGACAGAGCCCGACAGAGCCCGACAGGGCCCAACAGGGCCAAGTAGAGCCCGACAGAGCCCGACAGAGCCCGACAGGGCCCGACAGGGCCCGACAGGGCCCGACAGGGCCCAGTAGAGCCCAGTAGAGCCCGACAGAGCCCGACAGAGCCCGACAGAGCCCGACAGAGCCCGACAGAGCCCGACAGAGCCCGACAGAGCCCGACAGGGCCCGACAGGGCCCGACAGGGCCCGACAGGGCCCAGTAGAGCCCGACAGAGCCCGACAGAGCCCGACAGAGCCCGACAGAGCCCGACAGAGCCCGACAGAGCCCGACAGAGCCCGACAGAGCCCGACAGAGCCCGACAGGGAACGACAGGGAACGACAGGGAACGACAGGGCACGACAGGGCACGACAGAGCCCAGTAGAGCCCGACAGAGCCCGACAGGGCCCGACAGGGCCCGACAGGACCCGACAGGGCCCGACAGGGCCCGACAGGGCCCGACAGGGCCCGACAGGGCCCGACACAGCCCGACAGAGCCCGACAGAGCCCGACAGAGCCCGACAGAGCCCGACAGAGCCCGACAGAGCCCGACAGAGCCCAGTAGAGCCCGACAGAGCCCGACAGAGCCCGACAGAGCCCGACAGGGCCCAGTAGAGCCCGACAGGGCCCGACAGAGCCCGACAGAGCCCGACAGAGCCCGACAGAGCCCGACAGGGCCCGACAGGGCCCGACAGGGCCCGACAGGGCCCGACAGAGCCCGACAGAGCCCGACAGAGCCCGACAGAGCCCGACAGGGCCCAGTAGAGCCCGACAGAGCCCGACAGAGCCCGACAGAGCCCGACAGAGCCCGACAGGGCCCAGTAGAGCCCAACAGAACCCGACAGAGCCTGACAGAGCCCGACAGAGCCAGACAGGGCCCAGTAGAGCCCGACAGAGCCCGACAGAGCCCGACAGAGCCCGACAGAGCCCGACAGAGCCCGACAGAGCCCGACAGGGCCCGACAGGGCCCGACAGGGCCCGACAGGGCCCGACAGAGCCCGACAGAGCCCGACAGAGCCCGACAGGGCCCGACAGGGCCCGACAGGGCCCGACAGAGCCCGACAGAGCCCGACAGGGCCCGACAGGGCCCGACAGGGCCCGACAGAGCCGGACAGAGCCCAGTAGAGCCCGCCAGAGCCCGACAAAGCCCGACAGAGCCCGACAGGGCCCAGTAGAGCCCGACAGAGCCCGACAGGGCCCGACAGAGCCCGACAGGGCCCGACAGGGCCCAGTAGAGCCCGACAGAGCCCGACAGAGCCCGACAGAGCCCGACAGAGCCCGACAGAGCCCGACAGAGCCCGACAGGGCCCGACAGGGCTCAGTAGAGCCCGATAGAGCCCGACAGGGCCCGACAGGGCCCGACAAGGCCCCGTAGAGCACGACAGAACCCGACAGAGCCCGACAGAGCCCAGTAGAGCCCGACAGAGCCCGACAGAGCCCAGTAGAGCCCGACAGAGCCCAGTAGAGCCCGACAGGCCCCAACAGGGTCCGACAGGGCCCGACAGAGCCCAGTTTAGCCCAGTAGAGCCCGTCAGGGCCGGACAGGGCCCGACAGGGCCCGACAGGGAACATTAGAGCCCAGTAGAGCCCGACAGAGCCCGACAGAGCCCAGTAGAGCCCGACAGAGCCCAGTAGAGCCCGACAGGCCCCAACAGGGTCCGACAGGGCCCGACAGAGCCCAGTTTAGGACAGTAGAGCCCGACAGAGCCCGACAGAGCCCGACAGAGCCCGACAGAGCCCGACAGGGCCCAACAGGGCCAAGTAGAGCCCGACAGAGCCCGACAGAGCCCGACAGAGCCCGACCGAGCCCGACAGAGCCCGACAGAGCCCGACAGAGCCCGACAGGACCCGACAGGACCCGACAGGACCCGACAGGGCCCGACAGGGCCCGACAGCGCCCGACAGCGCCCGACAGGGCCCGACAGAGCCCAGTAGAGCCCGACAGAGCCCGACTGGGACCGACAGGGCCCAGTAGAGCCCAGTAGAGCCCGACAGAGCCCGACAGAGCCCGACAGAGCCCAGTAGAGCCCGACAGAGCCCGACAGAGCCCGACAGAGCCCGACAGAGCCCGACAGAGCCCGACAGGGCCCAGTAGAGCCCGACAGAGCCCGACAGAGCCCGACAGAGCCCGACAGAGCCCGACAGAGCCCGACAGAGCCCGACAGGGCCCGACAGGGCCCGACAGGGCCCAGTTTAGCCCAGTAGAGCCCGACAGAGCCCGACAGGGCCCGACAGGGCCCAGTAGAGCCCGACAGAGCCCGACAGGGCCCGACAGGGCCCGACAGGGCCCGACAGGGCCCAGTAGAGCCCGACAGAGCCCGATAGAGCCCGACAGGGCCCAGTAGAGCCCGACAGAGCCCGACAGAGCCCGACAGGGCCCAGTAGAGCCCGACAGAGCCCGACAGAGCCCGACAGAGCCCGACAGGGCCCGACAGGGCCCAGTAGAGTCCCACAGAGCCCGACAGAGCCCGACAGAGCCCGACAGGGCCCGACAGGGCCCGACAGGGCCCGACACGGCCCGACAGAGCCCGACACGGCCCGACAGAGCCCGACACGGCCCGACAGAGCCCGACAGGGCCCGACAGGGACCAGTAGAGCCCGACAGAGCCCGACAGAGCCCGACAGAGCCCGACAGAGCCCGACAGAGCCCGACAGAGCCCGACAGGGCCCGACAGGGCCCGACAGGGCCCGACAGGGCCCAGTAGAGCCCGACAGAACCCGACAGAGCCTGACAGAGCCCGACAGAGCCCGACAGGGCCCACTAGAGCCCGACAGAGCCCGACAGAGCCCGACAGAGCCCGACAGAGCCCGACAGAGCCCGACAGAGCCCGACAGAGCCCAGTTTAGCCCAGTAGAGCCCGACAGAGCCCGACAGAGCCCGACAGGGCCCGACAGGGCCCGACATGGCCCGACATGGCCCGACAGGGCCTGACACAGCCCGACAGGGCCCAGTAGAGCCCGACAGAGCCCGACAGAGCCCGACAGAGCCCGACAGAGCCCGACAGGGCCCAGTAGAGCCCGACAGAGCCCGACAGAGCCCGACAGAGCCCGACAGGGCCCGACAGGGCCCGACAGGGCCCGACAGAACCCGACAGAACCCGACAGAGCCCGACAGGGCCCAGTAGAGCCCGACAGAGCCCGACAGAGCCCGACAGAGCCCAGTAGAGCCCGACAGAGCCCAGTAGAGCCCGAGAGAGCCCGACAGAGCCCGACAGGGCCCAGTAGCGCCCAGTAGAGCCCGACAGAGCCCGACAGGGCCCAGTAGCGCCCAGTAGAGCCCGACAGAGCCCGACAGAGCCCGACAGAGCCCGACAGGGCCCGACAGGGCCCAGTAGAGCCCGACAGAGTCCAGTAGAGCCCGACAGAGCCCAGTAGAGCCCGACAGAGCCCGACAGAGCCCGACAGGGCCCGACAGGGCCCAGTAGAGCCCGACAGAGCCCGACAGGGCCCGACAGGGAACCGTAGAGCCCAGTAGAGCCCGACAGAGCCCGACAGAGCCCGACAGGGCCCGACAGGGCCCGACAGGGCCCGACAGGGAACAGTAGAGCCCAGTAGAGCCCGACAGAGCCCGACAGAGCCCGACAGAGCCCGACAGAGCCCGACAGGGCCCGACAGGGCCCAGTTTAGCCCAGTAGAGCCCGACAGGGCCCAGTCTAGCCCAGTAGAGCCCGACAGGGCCCGACAGGGCCCGACAGGGCCCAGTAGAGCCCGACAGGGCCCAGTAGAGCCCGACAGAGCCCGACAGAGCCCGACAGGGACCAGTAGAGCCCGACAGGGCCCGACAGGGCCCAGTAGAGCCCGACAGAGCCCGACAGGGCCCAGTAGAGCCCGACAGAGCCCGACAGGGCCCGACAGAGCCCGACAGAGCCCGACAGAGCCCGACAGAGCCCGACAGAGCCCGACAGAGCCCGACAGAGCCCGACAGAGCCCAGTAGAGCCCGACAGGGCCCGACAGGGCCCGACAGGGAACAGTAGAGCCCGACAGGGCCCGACAGGGCCCGACAGGGAACAGTAGAGCCCAGTAGAGCCCGACAGAGCCCTACAGAGCCCGACAGGGCCCGACAGGTCCCAGTAGAGCCTGACAGAACCCGACAGAGCCCGACAGGGCCCGACAGGGCCCGACAGGGGCCGACAGGGCCCGACAGGGGCCGACAGGGCCCAGTAGAGCCCGACAGAGCCCGACAGGGCCCGACAGTGCCCAGTAGAGCCCGACAGAGGCCGACAGAGCCCAGTAGAGCCCGACAGAGCCCGACAGGGCCCGACAGAACCCGACAGGGCCCGACAGGGCCCAGTTTAGCCCAGTAGAGCCCGACAGAGCCCGACAGGGCCCGACAGGGCCCAGTAGAGCCCGACAGAGCCCGACAGAGCCCGACAGAGCCCGACAGGGCCCGACAGGGCCCAGTAGAGCCCGACAGAGCCCGACAGAGCCCGACAGGGCCCGACAGGGCCCAGTAGAGCCCGACAGAGCCCGACAGAGCCCGACAGGGCCCGACAGGGCCCGACAGGGCCCAGTAGAGCCCGACAGAGCGCGATAGAGCCCGACAGGGCCCGACAGGGCCCGACAGGGAACAGTAGAGCCCAGTAGAGCCCGACAGAGCCCGACAGAGCCCGACAGAGCCCGACAGGGCCCAGTAGAGCCCGACAGAGCCCGACAGGGCCCGACAGGGCCCAGTAGAGCCCGACAGAGCCCGACAGAGCCCGACAGGGCCCGACAGGGCCCGACAGGGCCCAGTAGAGCCCGACAGAGCCCAGTAGAGCCCGACAGAGCCCAGTAGAGCCCGACAGAGCCCGACAGGGCCCGACAGGGCCCAGTAGAGCCCGACAGAGCCCGACAGAGCCCGACAGGGCCCGACAGGGCCCGACAGGGCCCGACAGGGCCCGACAGGGCCCGACACGGCCCGACAGGGCCCAGTAGAGCCCGACAGGGCCCGACAGAGCCCGACAGGGCCCGACAGGGCCCGACAGGGCCCAGTAGAGCCCGCCAGAGCCCGACAAAGCCCGACAGAGCCCGACAGGGCCCGACAGGGCCCAGTAGAGCCCGACAGAGCCCGACAGGGCTCAGTAGAGCCCGACAGAGCCCGACAGGGCCCGACAAGGCCCCGTAGAGCACGACAGAACCCGACAGAGCCCGACAGAGCCCAGTAGAGCCCGACAGAGCCCGACAGGGCCCGACAGGGCCCGACAGAGCCCGACAGGGCCCGACAGGGCCCGACAGGGCCCGACAGGGCCCAGTAGAGCCCGACAGAGCGCGATAGAGCCCGACAGGGAACAGTAGAGCCCAGTAGAGCCCGACAGAGCCCGACAGAGCCCGACAGGGCCCAGTAGAGCCCGACAGAGCCCGACAGAGCCCGACAGGGCCCGACAGGGCCCAGTAGAGCCCGACAGAGCCCGACAGAGCCCGACAGGGCCCGACAGAGCCCGACAGGGCCCGACAGGGCCCGACAGGGCCCAGTAGAGCCCGACAGAGCCCGACAGAGCCCAGTAGAGCCCGACAGAGCCCGACAGAGCCCGACAGAGCCCGACAGAGCCCGACAGGGCCCGACAGGGCCCAGTAGAGCCCGACAGAGCCCGACAGAGCCCGACAGAGCCCGACAGAGCCCGACAGGGCCCGACACGGCCCAGTAGAGCCCGACAGGGCCCGACAGAGCCCGACAGGGCCCGACAGGGCCCGACAGAGCCCAGTAGAGCCCGCCAGAGCCCGACAAAGCCCGACAGAGCCCGACAGGGCCCGACAGGGCCCAGTAGAGCCCGACAGAGCCCGACAGGGCTCAGTAGAGCCCGACAGAGCCCGACAGGGCCCGACAAGGCCCCGTGGAGCACGACAGAACCCGACAGAGCCCGACAGAGCCCAGTAGAGCCCGACAGAGCCCGACAGGGCCCGACAGGGCCCAGTTTAGCCCAGTAGAGCCCGTCAGGGCCGGACAGGGCCCGACAGGGCCCGACAGGGAATAGTAGAGCCCAGTAGAGCCCAGTAGAGCCCGACAGAGCCCGACAGAGCCCGACAGAGCCCGACAGAGCCCAGTTTAGCCCAGTAGAGCCCGACAGAGCCCGACAGAGCCCGACAGAGCCCGACAGAGCCCGACAGAGCCCGACAGATCCCGACAGAGCCCGACAGGGCCCGACAGGGCCCGACAGGGCCCAGTAGAGCCCGACAGAGCCCGACAGAGCCCGACAGAGCCCGACAGAGCCCGACAGAGCCCGACAGAGCCCGACAGAGCCCGACAGAGCCCGACAGGGCCCAGTAGAGCCCGACAGGGCCCAGTAGAGCCCGACAGAGCCCGACAGAGCCCGACAGAGCCCGACAGAGCCCGACAGAGCCCGACAGAGCCCGACAGGGCCCAGTAGAGCCCGACAGAGCCCGACAGGGCCCGACAGGGCCCGACAGGGCCCGACAGGGCCCGACAGAGACCGACAGGGCCCAGTAGAGCCCGACAGAGCCCGACAGAGCCCAGTAGAGCCCGACAGAGCCCAGTAGAGCCCGACAGAGCCCGACAGGGCTCAGTAGAGCCCGACAGAGCCCGACAGGGCCCGACAAGGCCCCGTGGAGCACGACAGAACCCGACAGAGCCCGACAGAGCCCAGTAGAGCCCGACAGAGCCCGACAGGGCCCGACAGGGCCCAGTTTAGCCCAGTAGAGCCCGTCAGGGCCGGACAGGGCCCGACAGGGCCCGACAGGGAACAGTAGAGCCCAGTAGAGCCCAGTAGAGCCCGACAGAGCCCGACAGAGCCCGACAGAGCCCGACAGAGCCCAGTTTAGCCCAGTAGAGCCCGACAGAGCCCGACAGAGCCCGACAGAGCCCGACAGATCCCGACAGAGCCCGACAGGGCCCGACAGGGCCCGACAGGGCCCAGTAGAGCCCGACAGAGCCCGACAGAGCCCGACAGAGCCCGACAGAGCCCGACAGAGCCCGACAGAGCCCGACAGGGCCCAGTAGAGCCCGACAGGGCCCAGTAGAGCCCGACAGAGCCCGACAGAGCCCGACAGAGCCCGACAGAGCCCGACAGAGCCCGACAGAGCCCGACAGAGCCCGACAGGGCCCAGTAGAGCCCGACAGAGCCCGACAGGGCCCGACAGGGCCCGACAGGGCCCGACAGGGCCCGACAGGGCCCGACAGAGACCGACAGAGACCGACAGGGCCCAGTAGAGCCCGACAGAGCCCGACAGAGCCCAGTAGAGCCCGACAGAGCCCAGTAGAGCCCGACAGAGCCCAGTAGAGCCCGAGAGAGCCCGACAGAGCCCGACAGGGCCCAGTAGCGCCCAGTAGAGCCCGACAGAGCCCGACAGGGCCCAGTAGCGCCCAGTAGAGCCCGACAGAGCCCGACAGAGCCCGACAGGGCCCGACAGGGCCCGACAGGGCCCAGTAGAGCCCGACAGAGTCCAGTAGAGCCCGACAGAGCCCGACAGGGCCCGACAGGGAACCGTAGAGCCCAGTAGAGCCCGACAGAGCCCGACAGGGCCCGACAGGGCCCGACAGGGAACAGTAGAGCCCAGTAGAGCCCGACAGAGCCCGACAGAGCCCGACAGAGCCCGACAGAGCCCGACAGGGCCCGACAGGGCCCGACAGGGCCCAGTTTAGCCCAGTAGAGCCCGACAGGGCCCAGTTTAGCCCAGTAGAGCCCGACAGGGCCCGACAGGGCCCAGTAGAGCCCGACAGGGCCCGACAGAGCCCGACAGGGACCAGTAGAGCCCGACAGGGCCCGACAGGGCCCAGTAGAGCCCGACAGAGCCCGACAGGGCCCGACAGGGCCCAGTAGAGCCCAGTAGAGCCCGACAGAGCCCGACAGAGCCCGACAGAGCCCGACAGGGCCCAGTAGAGCCCAGTAGAGCCCGACAGAGCCCGACAGAGCCCGACAGAGCCCAGTAGAGCCCGACAGAGCCCGACAGGGAACAGTAGAGCCCAGTAGAGCCCGACAGAGCCCGACAGAGCCCGACAGAGCCCGACAGGGCCCGACAGGTCCCAGTAGAGCCTGACAGAGCCCGACAGGGCCCGACAGGGGCCGACAGGGGCCGACAGGGGCCGACAGGGGCCGACAGGGCCCAGTAGAGCCCGACAGAGGCCGACAGAGCCCAGTAGAGCCCGACAGAGCCCGACAGAGCCCGACAGAGCCCAGTAGAGCCCGACAGAGCCCAGTAGAGCCCGACAGAGCCCGACAGAGCCCAACAGAGCCCGACAGGGCCCAGTAGCGCCCGACGGAGCCCGACAGGGCCCAGTAGAGCCCAGTAGAGCCCGACAGAGCCCGACAGAGCCCGACAGAGCCCGACAGAGCCCGACAGGGCCCAGTAGAGCCCGACAGAGCCCGACAGGGCCCAGTAGAGCCCGACAGAGCCTGACAGGGCCCGACAGGGCCCGACAGGGCCCAGTAGAGCCCAGTAGAGCCCGACAGAGCCCGACAGAGCCCGACAGAGCCCGACAGGGCCCGACAGGGCCCGACAGGGCCCAGTAGAGCCCGACAGAGCCCGACAGAGCCCGACAGAGCCCGACAGAGCCCGACAGGGAACACTAGAGCCCAGTAGAGCCCGACAGAGCCCGACAGAGCCCGACAGGGCCCGACAGGGCCCAGTTTAGCCCAGTAGAGCCCGACAGGACCCGACAGGGCCCAGTTTAGCGCAGTAGAGCCCGACAGGGCCCGACAGAGCCCGACAGGGACCAGTAGAGCCCGACAGAGCCCGACAGGGCCCGACAGCGCCCAGTAGAGCCCAGTAGAGCCCGACAGAGCCCGACAGAGCGCAGTAGAGCCCGACAGAGCCCGACAGAGCCCGACAGTGCTCGACAGGGCCCAGTAGAGCCCGACAGAGCCCGACAGGGCCCGACAGGGCCCAGTAGAGCCCGACAGGGCCCGACAAAGCCCAGTAGAGGCCAGTAGAGCCCGACAGAGCCCGACAGAGCCCGACAGAGCCCGACAGAGCCCGACAGAGCCCGACAGAGCCCGACAGAGCCCGACAGAGCCCGACAGGGTCCGACAGGGCCCAGTAGAGCCCGACAGAGCCCGACAGAGCCCGACAGAGCCCGACAGAGCCCG
Source organism: Caloenas nicobarica (assembly GCF_036013445.1). Taxonomy (NCBI): domain Eukaryota; kingdom Metazoa; phylum Chordata; class Aves; order Columbiformes; family Columbidae; genus Caloenas; species Caloenas nicobarica. The sequence goes on from NW_027017220.1 coordinate 133,011, forward strand.
ACAGAGCCCGACAGAGCCCGACAGAGCCCGACAGAGCCCGACAGGGACCGACAGGGACCGACAGGGACCGACAGGGACCGACAGGGACCGACAGGGACCGACAGGGACCGACAGGGAACAGTAGAGCCCGACAGAGCCCGACAGAGCCCGACAGAGCCCGACAGAGCCCGACAGAGCCCGACAGAGCCCGACAGAGCCCGACAGAGCCCAACAGGGAACAGTAGAGCCCAGTAGAGCCCGACAGAGCCCGACAGAGCCCGACAGAGCCCGACAGAGCCCGACAGGGCCCAGTTTAGCCCAGTAGAGCCCGACAGGGCCCGACAGGGCCCAGTTTAGCCCAGTAGAGCCCGACAGGGCCCGACAGGGCCCGACAGGGACCAATAGAGCCCGACAGGGACCAGTAGAGCCCGACAGAGCCCAGTAGAGCCCAGTAGAGCCCAGTAGAGCCCGACAGAGCCCGACAGAGCCCAGTAGCGCCCAGTAGAGCCCGACAGAGCCCGACAGGGCGCAGTAGAGCCCAGTAGAGCCCGACAGAGCCCGACAGAGCCCGACAGAGCCCGACAGAGCCCGACAGAGCCCGACAGAGCCCGACAGGGCCCAGTAGAGCCCGACAGAGCCCGATAGAGCCCGACAGAGCCCGACAGAGCCCGACAGGGCCCGACAGGGCCCAGTAGAGCCCGACAGGGCCCGACAGAGCCCAGTAGAGCCCGACAGAGCCCGACAGAGCCCGACAGAGCCCAGTAGAGCCCAGTAGAGCCCGACAGAGCCCAGTAGAGCCCGACAGAGCCCGACAGGGCCCAGTAGCGCCCAGTAGAGCCCGACAGAGCCCGACAGGGCCCAGTAGAGCCCGACAGAGCCCGACAGGGCCCAGTAGAGCCCAGTAGAGCCCGACAGAGCCCGACAGAGCCCGACAGAGCCCGACAGAGCCCGACAGAGCCCGACAGAGCCCAGTAGAGCCCGACAGAGCCCGACAGAGCCCGACAGAGCCCAGTAGAGCCCGACAGAGCCCAGTAGAGCCCGACAGAGCCCGACAGAGCCCGACAGAGCCCGACAGAGCCCGACAGGGAACAGTAGAGCCCGACAGGGCCCGACAGAGCCCGACAGGGCCCAGTAGAGCCCGACAGGGCCCGACAGGGAACAGTAGAGCCCAGTAGAGCCCGACAGAGCCCTACAGAGCCCGACAGGGCCCGACAGGTCCCAGTAGAGCCCGACAGAACCCGACAGGGGCCGACAGGGGCCGACAGGGGCCAACAGGGGCCGACAGGGGCCGACAGGGGCCGACAGGGACCGACAGGGGCCGACAGGGAACAGTAGAGCCCAGTAGAGCCCGACAGAGCCCGACAGAGCCCGACAGAGCCCGACAGAGCCCGACAGAGCCCGACAGAGCCCGACAGATCCAAACAGAGCCCGACAGAGCCCGACAGAGCCCGACAGAGCCCGACAGAGCTCGACAGAGCCCGACAGGGAACAGTAGAGCGCAGTAGAGCCCGACAGAGCCCGACAGAGCCCGACAGGGCCCGACAGGGCCCGACAGGGCCCAGTTTAGCCCAGTAGAGCCCGACAGGGCACGACAGGGCCCAGTTTAGCCCAGTACAGCCCGACAGGGCCCGACAGACCCCGACAGGGACCAGTAGAGCCCGACAGAGCCCGACAGAGCCCGACAGGGACCAGTAGAGCCCGACAGAGCCCGACAGAGCCCGACAGAGCCCGACAGAGCCCGACAGAGCCCGACAGAGCCCGACAGAGCCCGACAGAGCCCGACAGAGCCCGACAGAGCCCGACAAGGCCCAGTAGCGCCCAGTAGAGCCCGACAGAGCCCGACAGGGCCCGACAGGGCCCGACAGGGCCCAGTAGAGCCCGACAGAGCCCGACAGAGCCCGACAGAGCCCAGTAGAGCCCGACAGAGCCCGACAGAGCCCGACAGGGCCCGACAGGGCCCGACAGGGCCCGACAGGGCCCAGTAGAGCCCGACAGAGCCCGACAGGGCCCGACAGGGCCCGACAGGGCCCAGTAGAGCCCGACAGGGCCCGACAAAGCCCAGTAGAGGCCAGTAGAGCCCGACAGAGCCCGACAGAGCCCGACAGGGCCCAGTAGAGCCCGACAGGGCCCGACAGGGAACAGTAGAGCCCAGTAGAGCCCGACAGAGCCCTACAGAGCCCGACAGGGCCCGACAGGTCCCAGTAGAGCCCGACAGAACCCGACAGGGGCCGACAGGGGCCGACAGGGGCCAACAGGGGCCGACAGGGGCCGACAGGGGCCGACAGGGGCCGACAGGGGCCGACAGGGAACAGTAGAGCCCAGTAGAGCCCGACAGAGCCCGACAGAGCCCGACAGAGCCCGACAGAGCCCGACAGAGCCCGACAGAGCCCGACAGAGCCCGACAGAGCCCGACAGAGCCCGACAGAGCCCGACAGAGCTCGACAGAGCCCGACAGGGAACAGTAGAGCGCAGTAGAGCCCGACAGAGCCCGACAGAGCCCGACAGGGCCCGACAGGGCCCGACAGGGCCCAGTTTAGCCCAGTAGAGCCCGACAGGGCACGACAGGGCCCAGTTTAGCCCAGTACAGCCCGACAGGGCCCGACAGAGCCCGACAGGGACCAGTAGAGCCCGACAGAGCCCGACAGAGCCCGACAGGGACCAGTAGAGCCCGACAGAGCCCGACAGAGCCCGACAGAGCCCGACAGAGCCCGACAGAGCCCGACAGAGCCCGACAGAGCCCGACAGGGCCCGACAGGGCCCGACAGAGCCCAGTAGAGCCCGACAGAGCCCGACAGAGCCCGACAGGGCCCGACAGGGCCCGACAGGGCCCAGTAGAGCCCGACAGAGCCCGACAGGGCCCGACAGGGCCCGACAGGGCCCAGTAGAGCCCGACAGGGCCCGACAAAGCCCAGTAGAGGCCAGTAGAGCCCGACAGAGCCCGACAGGGCCCGACAGGGCCCGACAGGGCCCGACAGGGCCCAGTAGAGCCCGACAGAGCCCGACAGAGCCCGACAGAGCCCGACAGGGCCCGACAGGGCCCAGTAGAGCCCGACAGAGCCCGACAGAGCCCGACAGAGCCCGACAGAGCCCGACAGGGCCCGACAGGGCCCTACAGGGCCCAGTAGAGCCCGACAGAGCCCGACAGGGCCCAGTAGAGCCCGACAGGGCACGACAAAGCCCAGTAGAGGCCAGTAGAGCCCGACAGAGCCCGACAGAGCCCGACAGAGCCCGACAGAGCCCGACAGAGCCCGACAGAGCCCGACAGAGCCCGACAGAGCCCGACAGAGCCCGACAGAGCCCGACAGAGCCCGACAGGGCCCAGTAGAGCCCGACAGGGCCCAGTAGAGCCCGACAGAGCCCAGTAGAGCCCGACAGAGCCCAGTAGCGCCCAGTAGAGCCCGACAGGGCCCAGTAGAGCCCGACAGAGCCCGACAGAGCCCGACAGGGCCCGACAGGGCCCGACAGGGCCCAGTAGAGCCCAGTAGAGCCCGACAGAGCCCAGTAGAGCCCGACAGAGCCCGACAGAGCCCGACAGGGCCCGACAGGGCCCGACAGGGCCCGACAGGGCCCGACAGGGAACAGTAGAGCCCAGTAGAGCCCGACAGAGCCCGACAGAGCCCGACAGGGCCCGACAGGGCCCAGTAGAGCCCGACAGAGCCCGACAGGGCCCGACAGGGAACAGTAGAGCCCAGTAGAGCCCGACAGAGCCCGACAGGGCCCGACAGGGCCCAGTAGAGCCCGACAGAGCCCGACAGAGCCCGACAGAGCCCGACAGAGCCCGACAGAGCTCGACAGAGCCCGACAGGGAACAGTAGAGCCCAGTAGAGCCCGACAGAGCCCGACAGGGCCCGACAGGGCCCGACAGGGCCCAGTAGAGCCCGACAGAGCCCGACAGAGCCCGACAGAGCCCGACAGGGCCCGACAGGGCCCGACAGGGCCCGACAGGGCCCAGTAGAGCCCGACAGAGCCCGACAGGGCCCGACAGGGCCCGACAGGGCCCAGTAGAGCCCGACAGAGCCCGACAGGGCCCGACAGGGAACAGTAGAGCCCAGTAGAGCCCGACAGAGCCCGACAGGGCCCGACAGGGCCCAGTAGAGCCCGACAGAGCCCGACAGAGCCCGACAGAGCCCGACAGAGCCCGACAGAGCCCGACAGAGCCCGACAGAGCCCGACAGAGCCCGACAGAGCCCGACAGGGCCCGACAGGGAACAGTAGAGCCCAGTAGAGCCCGACAGAGCCCGACAGGGCCCGACAGGGCCCGACAGAGCCCGACAGAGCCCGACAGAGCCCGACAGAGCCCGACAGAGCCCGACAGAGCCCGACAGAGCCCGACAGAGCCCGACAGGGAACAGTAGAGCCCAGTAGAGCCCGACAGAGCCCGACAGAGCCCGACAGAGCCCGACAGAGCCCGACAGAGCCCGACAGAGCCCGAAAGGGCCCGAAAGGGAACAGTAGAGCCCAGTAGAGCCCGACAGAGCCCGACAGAGCCCGACAGGGCCCAGTTTAGCCCAGTAGAGCCCGACAGAGCCCGACAGGGCCCGACAGGGCCCAGTAGAGCCCGACAGAGCCCGACAGGGCCCGACAGGGAACAGTAGAGCCCAGTAGAGCCCGACAGAGCCCGACAGAGCCCGACAGGGCCCGACAGGGCCCGACAGGGCCCAGTAGAGCCCGACAGAGCCCGACAGGGCCCGACAGGGAACAGTAGAGCCCAGTAGAGCCCGACAGAGCCCGACAGGGCCCGACAGGGCCCGACAGGGCCCGACAGGGCCCAGTAGAGCCCGACAGAGCCCGACAGAGCCCGACAGAGCCCGACAGAGCCCGACAGAGCCCGACAGAGCCCGACAGGGAACAGTAGAGCCCAGTAGAGCCCGACAGAGCCCGACAGGGCCCGACAGGGCCCGACAGGGCCCAGTAGAGCCCGACAGAGCCCGACAGAGCCCGACAGAGCCCGACAGAGCCCGACAGGGCCCAGTAGAGCCCGACAGAGCCCGACAGGGCCCGACAGGGAACAGTAGAGCCCAGTAGAGCCCGACAGAGCCCGACAGGGCCCGACAGGGCCCGACAGGGCCCAGTAGAGCCCGACAGAGCCCGACAGAGCCCGACAGAGCCCGACAGAGAACAGTAGAGCCCAGTAGAGCCCGACAGAGCCCGACAGAGCCCGACAGAGCCCGAAAGGGCCCGAAAGGGCCCGAAAGGGAACAGTAGAGCCCAGTAGAGCCCGACAGAGCCCGACAGGGCCCAGTTTAGCCCAGTAGAGCCCGACAGAGCCCTACAGAGCCCGACAGGGCCCGACAGGTCCCAGTAGAGCCTGACAGAACCCGACAGAGCCCGACAGAGCCCGACAGGGGCCGACAGGGGCCGACAGGGGCCGACAGGGGCCGACAGGGGCCGACAGGGGCCGACAGGGGCCGACAGGGGCCGACAGGGGCCGACAGGGGCCGACAGGGGCCGACAGGGCCCAGTAGAGCCCGACAGAGGCCGACAGAGCCCAGTAGAGCCCGACAGAGCCCGACAGAGCCCTACAGAGCCCAGTAGAGCCTGACAGAGCCCAGTAGAGCCCGACAGAGCCCGACAGAGCCCAACAGAGCCCGACAGGGCCCAGTAGCGCCCAGTAGAGCCCGACAGGGCCCAGTAGAGCCCAGTAGAGCCCGACAGAGCCCGACAGAGCCCGACAGAGCCCGACAGAGCCCGACAGAGCCCGACAGAGCCCGACAGAGCCCAGTAGAGCCCGACAGAGCCTGACAGGGCCCGACAGGGCCCGACAGGGCCCAGTAGAGCCCAGTAGAGCCCGACAGAGACCGACAGAGCCCGACAGGGCCCGACAGGGCCCGACAGGGCCCGACAGGGCCCAGTAGAGCCCGACAGAGCCCGACAGAGCCCGACAGGGCCCAGTAGAGCCCGACAGGGCACGACAAAGCCCAGTAGAGGCCAGTAGAGCCCGACAGAGCCCGACAGAACCCGACAGAGCCCGACAGAGCCCGACAGAGCCCGACAGAGCCCGACAGAGCCCGACAGAGCCCGACAGAGCCCGACAGAGCCCAGTAGAGCCCGACAGAGCCCAGTAGAGCCCGACAGAGCCCGACAGGGCCCAGTAGAGCCCGACAGAGCCCAGTAGAGCCCGACAGAGCCCAGTAGAGCCCGACAGAGCCCAGTAGAGCCCGACAGAGCCCAGTAGCGCCCGACAGAGCCCGACAGGGCCCAGTAGAGCCCGACAGAGCCCGACAGAGCCCGACAGGGCCCGACAGGGCCCAGTAGAGCCCAGTAGAGCCCGACAGAGCCCAGTAGAGCCCGACAGAGCCCGACAGGGCCCGACAGGGCCCAGTAGAGCCCGACAGAGCCCGACAGGGCCCGACAGGGAACAGTAGAGCCCAGTAGAGCCCGACAGAGCCCGACAGAGCCCGACAGAGCCCGACAGAGCCCGACAGAGCCCGACAGGGAACAGTAGAGCCCAGTAGAGCCCGACAGAGCCCGACAGAGCCCGACAGGGACCGACAGGGCCCAGTTTAGCCCAGTAGAGCCCGACAGGACCCGACAGGGCCCAGTTTAGCCCAGTAGAGCCCGACAGGGCCCGACAGAGCCCGACAGGGACCAGTAGAGCCCGACAGAGCCCGACAGGGCCCGACAGGGCCCGACAGGGCCCAGTAGAGCCCAGTAGAGCCCGACAGAGCCCGACAGAGCGCAGTAGAGCCCGACAGAGCCCGACAGAGCCCGACAGGGCCCGACAGGGCCCAGTAGAGCCCGACAGAGCCCGACAGGGCCCGACAGGGCCCGACAGGGCCCAGTAGAGCCCGACAGGGCCCGACAAAGCCCAGTAGAGGCCAGTAGAGCCCGACAGAGCCCGACAGAGCCCGACAGGGCCCGACAGGGCCCGACAGGGCCCGACAGAGCCCGACAGAGCCCGACAGAGCCCGACAGGGAACAGTAGAGCCCAGTAGAGCCCGACAGAGCCCGACAGAGCCCGACAGAGCCCGACAGAGCCCGACAGAGCCCGACAGAGCCCGACAGAGCCCGACAGGGAACAGTAGAGCCCAGTAGAGCCCGACAGAGCCCGACAGAGCCCGACAGAGCCCGACAGAGCCCGACAGGGCCCAGTAGAGCCCGACAGAGCCCGACAGAGCCCGACAGAGCCCGACAGAGCCCGACAGGGCCCGACAGGGCCCGACAGAGCCCGACAGAGCCCGACAGAGCCCGACAGAGCCCGACAGGGCCCAGTTTAGCCCAGTAGAGCCCGACAGGGCCCGACAGGGCCCAGTTTAGCCCAGTAGAGCCCGACAGGGCCCGACAGGGACCAATAGAGCCCGACAGAGCCCGACAGGGACCAGTAGAGCCCGACAGAGCCCAGTAGAGCCCAGTAGAGCCCGACAGAGCCCGACAGAGCCCGACAGAGCCCAGTAGCGCCCAGTAGAGCCCGACAGAGCCCGACAGGGCGCAGTAGAGCCCAGTAGAGCCCGACAGAGCCCGACAGAGCCCGACAGAGCCCGACAGAGCCCGACAGAGCCCGACAGAGCCCGACAGAGCCCGACAGAGCCCGACAGGGCCCGACAGGGCCCAGTAGAGCCCGACAGAGCCCGACAGAGCCCGACAGAGCCCGACAGAGCCCGACAGAGCCCGACAGAGCCCAGTAGAGCCCGACAGGGCCCAACAAAGCCCAGTAGAGCCCGACAGAGCCCGACAGAGCCCGACAGAGCCCGACACAGCCCAGTAGAGCCCGACAGAGCCCGACAGGGCCCAGTAGCGCCCAGTAGAGCCCGACAGAGCCCGACAGGGCCCAGTAGAGCCCGACAGAGCCCGACAGGGCCCAGTAGAGCCCAGTAGAGCCCGACAGAGCCCGACAGAGCCCGACAGAGCCCGACAGAGCCCGACAGAGCCCGACAGAGCCCGACAGAGCCCGACAGAGCCCGACAGAGCCCGACAGAGCCCGACAGAGCCCAGTAGAGCCCGACAGAGCCCAGTAGAGCCCGACAGAGCCCAGTAGAGCCCGACAGAGCCCAGTAGAGCCCGACAGGGAACAGTAGAGCCCGACAGGGCCCGACAGAGCCCGACAGGGCCCAGTAGAGCCCGACAGGGCCCGACAGGGCCCGACAGGGAACAGTAGAGCCCAGTAGAGCCCGACAGAGCCCTACAGAGCCCGACAGGGCCCGACAGGTCCCAGTAGAGCCCGACAGAACCCGACAGGGCCCGACAGGGCCCGACAGGGGCCGACAGGGGCCGACAGGGGCCGACAGGGGCCGACAGGGGCCGACAGGGGCCGACAGGGAACAGTAGAGCCCAGTAGAGCCCGACAGAGCCTGACAGAGCCCGACAGAGCCCGACAGAGCCCGACAGAGCCCGACAGAGCCCGACAGAGCCCGACAGAGCCCGACAGAGCCCGATAGAGCCCGACAGAGCCCGACAGGGAACAGTAGAGCGCAGTAGAGCCCGACAGAGCCCGACAGAGCCCGACAGGGCCCGACAGGGCCCGACAGGGCCCAGTTTAGCCCAGTAGAGCCCAACAGGACCCGACAGGGCCCAGTTTAGCCCAGTAGAGCCCGACAGGGCCCGACAGAGCCCGACAGGGACCAGTAGAGCCCGACAGAGCCCGACAGGGACCAGTAGAGCCCGACAGAGCCCGACAGAGCCCGACAGAGCCCGACAGAGCCCGACAGAGCCCGACAGAGCCCGACAGAGCCCGACAGGGCCCGACAGGGCCCGACAGGGCCCGACAGGGCCCAGTAGAGCCCGACAGAGCCCGACAGAGCCCAGTAGAGCCCGACAGAGCCCGACAGGGCCCGACAGGGCCCGACAGGGCCCGACAGAGACCGACAGAGACCGACAGGGCCCGACAGGGCCCAGTAGAGCCCGACAGGGCCCGACAGGGCCCGACAGGGCCCAGTAGAGCCCGACAGGGCCCGACAAAGCCCAGTAGAGGCCAGTAGAGCCCGACAGAGCCCGACAGGGCCCGACAGGGCCCGACAGGGCCCGACAGAGCCCGACAGAGCCCGACAGAGCCCGACAGGGCCCGACAGGGCCCAGTAGAGCCCGACAGGGCCCAGTAGAGCCCGACAGGGCCCAGTAGAGCCCAGTAGAGCCCGACAGAGCCCGACAGAGCCCGACAGAGCCCGACAGAGCCCGACAGAGCCCGAAAGGGCCCGACAGGGAACAGTAGAGCCCAGTAGAGCCCGACAGAGCCCGACAGAGCCCGACAGAGCCCGACAGAGCCCGACAGAGCCCGACAGAGCCCGACAGAGCCCGACAGGGCCCAGTTTAGCCCAGTAGAGCCCGACAGGGCCCGACAGGGCCCAGTTTAGCCCAGTAGAGCCCGACAGGGCCCGACAGGGCCCGACAGGGACCAATAGAGCCCGACAGGGCCCGACAGAGCCCGACAGGGACCAGTAGAGCCCGACAGAGCCCGACAGAGCCCGACAGAGCCCGACAGAGCCCGACAGAGCCCGACAGAGCCCGACAGAGCCCGACAGAGCCCGACAGAGCCCGACAGAGCCCGACAGAGCCCGACAGAGCCCGACAGAGCCCGACAGAGCCCGACAGAGCCCGACAGGGCCCAGTAGAGCCCAGTAGAGCCCGACAGAGCCCGACAGGTCCCAGTAGAGCCCGACAGAACCCGACAGAGCCCGAAAGGGCCCGACAGGGCCCGACAGAGCCCAGTAGAGCCCGACAGAGCCCGACAGAGCCCGACAGAGCCCGACAGAGCCCGACAGAGCCCGACAGAGCCCGACAGAGCCCAGTAGAGCTCGACAGAGCCCGACAGATCTCGACAGGGCCCGAAAGTGCCCAGTAGAGCCCGACAGAGCCCGACAGAGCCCGACAGAGCCCGACAGGGCCCGACAGGGCCCAGTAGCGCCCAGTAGAGCCCGACAGGGCGCAGTAGCGCCCAGTAGAGCCCGACAGAGCCCGACAGAGCCCGACAGAGCCCGACAGGGCCCGACAGGGCCCGACAGGGCCCAGTAGAGCCCGACAGAGCCCGACAGAGCCCGACAGAGCCCGACAGAGCCCGACAGAGCCCGACAGAGCGCAGTAGAGCCCGACAGAGCCCGACAGAGCCCGACAGAGCCCGACAGAGCCCGACAGAGCCCAGTAGAGCCCGGCAGAGCCCGACAGGGCCCGACAGGGCCCGACAGGGCCCAGTAGAGCCCGACAGGGCCCGACAAAGCCCAGTAGAGCCCGACAGAGCCCGACAGAGCCCGACAGAGCCCGACAGAGCCCGACAGAGCCCGACAGAGCCCGACAGGGCCCAGTAGCGCCCAGTAGAGCCCGACAGAGCCCGACAGAGCCTGACAGGGCCCAGTAGAGCCCGACAGAGCCCGACAGGGCGCAGTAGCGCCCAGTAGAGCCCGACAGAGCCCGACAGAGCCCGACAGAGCCCGACAGAGCCCGACAGAGCCCGACAGAGCCCAGTAGAGCCCAGTAGAGCCCAGTAGAGCCCAGTAGAGCCCAGTAGAGCCCGACAGAGCCCGACAGAGCCCGACAGAGCCCGACAGAGCCCGACAGAGCCCGACAGAGCCCGACAGAGCCCGACAGGGCCCAGTAGAGCCCGACAGAGCCCAGTAGAGCCCGACAGAGCCCGACAGAGCCCGACAGAGCCCGACAGAGCCCGACAGGGCCCGACAGGGAACAGTAGAGCCCGACAGGGCCCGACAGAGCCCGACAGGGCCCAGTAGAGCCCGACAGGGCCCGAAAGGGCCCGACAGGGAACAGTAGAGCCCAGTAGAGCCCGACAGAGCCCTACAGAGCCCGACAGGGCCCGACAGGGCCCGACAGGGCCCAGTAGAGCCCGACAGAACCCGACAGGGCCCGACAGGGCCCGACAGGGGCCGACAGGGGCCGACAGGGGCCGACAGGGGCCGACAGGGGCCGACAGGGGCCGACAGGGGCCGACAGGGGCCAGTAGAGCCCGACAGAGCCCGACAGAGCCCGACAGGGCCCGACAGGGAACAGTAGAGCCCAGTAGAGCCCGACAGAGCCCGACAGAGCCCGACAGAGCCCGACAGGGACCAGTAGAGCGCAGTAGAGCCCGACAGAGCCCGACAGAGCCCGACAGGGCCCAGTTTAGCCCAGTAGAGCCCGACAGGGCCCGACAGGGCCCAGTTTAGCCCAGTAGAGCCCGACAGGGCCCGACAGAGCCCGACAGGGACCAGTAGAGCCCGACAGAGCCCGACAGAGCCCGACAGGGACCAGTAGAGCCCGACAGAGCCCGACAGAGCCCGACAGAGCCCGACAGAGCCCGACAGAGCCCGACAGAGCCCGACAGAGCCCGACAGAGCCCGACAGAGCCCGACAGAGCCCGACAGAGCCCGACAGAGCCCGACAACGCCCGACAAGGCCCAGTAGCGCCCAGTAGAGCCCGACAGGGCCCGACAGGGCCCGACAGGGCCCAGTAGAGCCCGACAGAGCCCGACAGAGCCCAGTAGAGCCCGACAGAGCCCGACAGGGCCCGACAGAGCCCGACAGGGCCCGACAGGGCCCGACAGGGCCCAGTAGGGCCCGACAGGGCCCGACAGGGCCCGACAGAGCCCGACAGAGCCCGACAGAGCCCGACAGAGCCCGACAGAGCCCGACAGAGCCCGACAGAGCCCGACAGAGCCCGACAGAGCCCGACAGGGCCCGACAGGGCCCGACAGGGCCCGACAGGGCCCGACAGGGCCCGACAGGGCCCGACAGGGCCCGACAGAGCCCGACAGGGCCCGACAGGGCCCGACAGGGCCCGACAGGGAACAGTAGAGCCCAGTAGAGTCCGACAGAGCCCGACAGAGCCCGAAAGGGCCCGAAAGGGCCCGAAAGGGAACAGTAGAGCCCAGTAGAGCCCGACAGAGCCCGACAGGGCCCGACAGGGCCCGACAGGGCCCAATAGAGCCCGACAGGGACCAGTAGAGCCCGACAGGGACCAGTAGAGCCCGACAGGGCCCAGTAGAGCCCGACAGGGCCCAGTAGAGCCCGACAGGGCCCAGTAGAGCCCGACAGGGCCCGACAGAGCCCGACAGAGCCCGACAGAGCCCGACAGAGCCCGACAGGGCGCAGTAGAGCCCAGTAGAGCCCGACAGAGCCCGACAGAGCCCGACAGAGCCCGACAGAGCCCGACAGAGCCCGACAGAGCCCGACAGAGCCCGACAGAGCCCGACAGAGCCCGACAGGGCCCGACAGAGCCCGACAGGGCCCGACAGGGCCCGACAGGGCCCGACAGAGCCCGACAGGGCCCGACAGGGCCCGACAGGGCCCGACAGAGCCCGACAGAGCCCGACAGAACCTGACAGAGCCCGAAAGGGCCCAACAGGGCCCGACAGAGCCCAGTAGAGCCCGACAGGGCCCGACAGAGCCCGACAGAGCCCGACAGAGCCCGACAGAGCCCGACAGAGCCCGACAGAGCCCGACAGAGCCCGACAGAGCCCGACAGGGCCCGACAGGGCCCGACAGGGCCCGACAGGGCCCGACAGGGAACAGTAGTGCCCAGTAGAGCCCGACAGAGCCCGACAGAGCCCGACAGGGCCCAGTTTAGCCCAGTAGAGCCCGACAGGGCGCGACAGGGCCCAGTTTAGCCCAGTAGAGCCCGACAGGGCCCGACAGGGCCCAGTAGAGCCCGACAGGGACCAGTAGAGCCCGACAGGGACCAGTAGAGCCCGACAGGGACCAGTAGAGCCCGACAGGGACCAGTAGAGCCCGACAGAGCCCGACAGAGCCCGACAGAGCCCGACAGAGCCCGACAGAGCCCGACAGAGCCCGACAGAGCCCGACAGAGCCCAGTAGAGCCCGAAGGGCCCGACAGGGCCCGACAGGGCCCAGTAGAGCCCGACAGGGCCCAGAAGAGCCCAGTAGAGCCCGACAGAACCCGACAGGGCCCGACAGAGCCCGACAGAGCCCGACAGGGCCCAGTAGAGCCCGACAGAGCCCGACAGAGCCCGACAGAGCCCGACAGAGCCCAGTAGAGCCCGACAGAGCCCGACAGAGCCCGACAGGGCCCGACAGGGCCCGACAGGGCCCGACAGGGAACAGTAGAGCCCGACAGGGCCCGACAGAGCCCGACAGAGCCCGACAGGGCCCAGTAGAGCCCGACAGAGCCCGACAGAGCCCGACAGAGCCCGACAGAGCCCGACAGAGCCCGACAGAGCCCGACAGAGCCCGTCAGGGCCCGACAGGGCCCGACAGGGCCCGACAGGGCCCGACAGGGAACAGTAGAGCCCAGTAGAGCCCGACAAAGCCCGACAGAGCCCGACAGGGCCCGACAGGGCCCAGTTTAGCCCAGTACAGCCCGACAGGGCCCGACAGGGCCCAGTAGAGCCCGACAGGGCCCAGTAGAGCCCGACAGGGCCCGACAGAGCCCGACAGGGCCCAGTAGAGCCCGACAGAGCCCGACAGGGCCCGACAGGGCCCGACAGAGCCCGACAGAGCCCGACAGAGCCCGACAGAGCCCGACAGAGCCCAGTAGCGCCCAGTAGAGCCCGACAGAGCCCGACAGGGCCTAGTAGAGCCCGACAGAGCCCGACAGAGCCCAGTAGAGCCCAGTAGAGCCCGACAGAGCCCGACAGAGCCCAGTAGAGCCCGACAGAGCCCAGTAGAGCCCGACAGAGCCCAGTAGAGCCCGACAGAGCCCGACAGGGAACAGTAGAGCCCAGTAGAGCCCGACAGAGCCCGACAGAGTCCGACAGGGCCCGTCAGGGCCCGACAGGGAACAGTAGAGCCCAGTAGAGCCCGACAGAGCCCGACAGAGCCCGACAGAGCCCGACAGAGCCCGACAGGGCCCAGTAGCGCCCAGTAGAGCCCGACAGAGCCCGACAGGGCGCAGTAGAGCCCAGTAGAGCCCGACAGAGCCCGACAGAGCCCGACAGAGCCCGACAGAGCCCGACAGAGCCCGACAGAGCCCGACAGAGCCCGACAGAGCCCGACAGGGCCCAGTAGAGCCCGACAGGGCCCGACAGGGCCCGACAGGGCCCGACAGGGCCCGACAGAACCTGACAGAGCCCGAAAGGGCCCGACAGGGCCCGACAGAGCCCAGTAGAGCCCGACAGGGCCCGACAGAGCCCGACAGAGCCCGACAGAGCCCGACAGGGCCCAGTAGAGCCCGACAGAGCCCGACAGAGCCCGACAGGGCCCGACAGGGCCCGACAGGGCCCGACAGGGCCCGACAGGGAACAGTAGAGCCCAGTAGAGCCCGACAGAGCCCGACAGAGCCCGACAGGGCCCGACAGGGCCCGACAGGGCCCGACAGGGCCCAGTTTAGCCCAGTAGAGCCCGACAGGGCCCGACAGGGCCCAGTAGAGCCCGACAGGGCCCAGTAGAGCCCGACAGGGACCAGTAGAGCCCGACAGGGACCAGTAGAGCCCGACAGGGACCAGTAGAGCCCGACAGAGCCCGACAGAGCCCGACAGAGCCCGACAGAGCCCGACAGAGCCCGACAGAGCCCGACAGAGCCCGACAGGGCCCGACAGGGCCCGACAGGGCCCGACAGGGCCCAGAAGAGCCCAGTAGAGCCCGACAGAACCCGACAGGGCCCGACAGGGCCCAGTAGAGCCCGACAGAGCCCGACAGAGCCCGACAGAGCCCGACAGAGCCCGACAGAGCCCGACAGAGCCCGACAGAGCCCGACAGAGCCCGACAGGGAACAGTAGAGCCCGACAGGGCCCGACAGAGCCCGACAGAGCCCGACAGAGCCCGACAGAGCCCGACAGAGCCCGACAGAGCCCGACAGAGCCCGACAGGGCCCGACAGGGCCCGACAGGGCCCGACAGAGCCCGACAGGGCCCGACAGGGAACAGTAGAGCCCAGTAGAGCCCGACAAAGCCCGACAGAGCCCGACAGAGCCCGACAGGGCCCAGTTTAGCCCAGTAGAGCCCGACAGGGCCCGACAGGGCCCAGTTTAGCCCAGTACAGCCCGACAGGGCCCGACAGGGCCCGACAGGGCCCAGTAGAGCTCGACAGGGCCCAGTAGAGCCCGACAGAGCCCGACACGGCCCGACAGGGCCCAGGAGAGCCCGACAGAGCCCGACAGGGCCCGACAGGGCCCGACAGAGCCCGACAGAGCCCGACAGAGCCCGACAGGGCCCAGTAGCGCCCAGTAGAGCCCGACAGAGCCCGACAGGGCCTAGTAGAGCCCGACAGAGCCCGACAGGGCCCAGTAGAGCCCAGTAGAGCCCTACAGAGCCCGACAGAGCCCAGTAGAGCCCGACAGAGCCCGACAGAGCCCGACAGAGCCCGACAGAGCCCGACAGAGCCCGACAGAGCCCGACAGAGCCCGACAGAGCCCGACAGAGCCCGACAGAGCCCGACAGAGCCCGACAGAGCCCGACAGAGCCCAGTAGAGCCCGACAGAGCCCAGTAGAGCCCGACAGACCCCGACAGAGTCCGACAGGGCCCGACCGGGAACAGTAGAGCCCGACAGGGCCCAGTAGAGCCCGACAGGGCCCGACAGGGCCCGACAGGGAACAGTAGAGCCCAGTAGAGCCCGACAGAGCACGACAGATCCCTACAGAGCCCGACAGGGCCCGACAGGTCCCAGTAGAGCCCGACAGAACCCGACAGAGCCCGACAGGGCCCGACAGGGCCCGACAGGGCCCAGTAGAGCCCGACAGAGCCCGACAGAGCCCGACAGAGCCCGACAGAGCCCGACAGAGCCCGACAGAGCCCGACAGAGCCCGACAGAGCCCGACAGAGCCCAGTAGAGCCCAGTAGAGCCCGACAGGGCCCGACAGGGCCAGACAGAACCCGACAGGGACCAGTAGAGCCCGACAGAGCCCGACAGGGCCCGACAGGGCCCAGTAGCGCCCACTAGCACCCGACAGAGCCCGACAGAGCCCAACAGGGCCCAGTAGAGCCCGACAGAGCCCGACAGAGCCCGACAGAGCCCGACAGAGCCCGACAGAGCCCGACAGAGCCCGACAGGGCCCGACAGGGCCCGACAGGGCCCGACAGGGCCCAGTAGAGCCCGACAGAGCCCAGTAGAGCCCGACAGGGCCCGACAGAGTCCGACAGGGCCCGACAGGGCCCGACCGGGAACAGTAGAGCCCGACAGGGCCCAGTAGAGCCCGACAGGGCCCGACAGGGCCCGACAGGGAACAGTAGAGCCCAGTAGAGCCCGACAGAGCACGACAGATCCCTACAGAGCCCGACAGGGCCCGACAGGTCCCAGTAGAGCCCGACAGAACCCGACAGAGCCCGACAGGGCCCGACAGGGCCCAGTAGAGCCCGACAGAGCCCGACAGAGCCCGACAGAGCCCGACAGAGCCCGACAGAGCCCGACAGAGCCCGACAGGGCCCGACAGAGCCCGACAGGGACCAGTAGAGCCCGACAGAGCCCGACAGGGCCCGACAGGGCCCGACAGGGCCCAGTAGCGCCCACTAGCACCCGACAGAGCCCGACAGAGCCCGACAGGGCCCAGTAGAGCCCGACAGAGCCCGACAGAGCCCGACAGAGCCCGACAGGGCCCGACAGGGCCCGACAGGGCCCAGTAGAGCCCGACAGGGCCTGACAGGGCCCGACAGGGCAGAGTAGAGCCCAGTAGAGCCCGACAGAGCCCGACAGAGCCCGACAGAGCCCGACAGAGCCCGACAGGGCCCGACAGGGCCCGACAGGGCCCGACAGGGCCCAGTAGAGCCCGACAGAGCCCGACAGAGCCCGACAGAGCCCGACAGAGCCCGACAGAGCCCGACAGAGCCCGACAGAGCCCGACAGAGCCCGACAGAGCCCGACAGAGCCCGACAGAGCCCGACAGAGCCCGACAGAGCCCGACAGAGCCCGACAGAGCCCGACAGAGCCCGACAGGGCCCGTCAGGGCCCGTCAGGGCCCGACAGGGAACAGTAGAGCCCAGTAGAGACCGACAGGGCCCGACAGGGCCCAGTTTAGCCCAGTAGAGCCCGACAGGGCCCGACAGGGCCCAGTTTAGCCCAGTAGGGCCCGAAAGGGCCCGACAGGGCCCGACAAGGCTCGACAGGGACCAGTAGAGCCCGACAGAGGCCGACAGAGCCCGACAGGGACCAGTAGAGCCCGACAGAGCCCGACAGAGCCCGACAGAGCCCGACAGAGCCCGACAGAGCCCGACAGAGCCCGACAGAGCCCGACAGGGCCCGACAGGGCCCGACAGGGCCCGACAGGGCCCGACAGGGCCCGACAGGGCCCGACAGGGCCCGACAGAGCCCAGTAGAGCCCGACAGGGCCCGACAGGGCCCGACAGAGCCCGACAGAGCCCGACAGAGCCCGACAGAGCCCGACAGAGCCCGACAGAGCCCGACAGGGCCCAGTAGCGCCCAGTAGAGCCCGACAGAGCCCGACAGGGCCCAGTAGAGCCCAGTAGAGCCCGACAGAGCCCGACAGAGCCCGACAGAGCCCGACAGAGCCCGACAGAGCCCGACAGAGCCCGACAGAGCCCGACAGAGCCCGACAGAGCCCGACAGAGCCTAGTGGAGCCCGACAGAGCCCGACAGGGCCCGACAGGGCCCGACAGGGCCCAGTAGAGCCCGACAGGGCCCGACAGGGCCCAGTAGAGCCCGACAGGGCCCGACAGGGCCCGACAGGGCCCAGTAGAGCCCGACAGAGCCCGACAGAGCCCGACAGAGCCCGACAGAGCCCGACAGAGCCCGACAGAGCCCGACAGAGCCCAGTAGAGCCCGACAGGGCCCGACAAAGCCCAGTAGAGCCCGACAGAGACCGACAGAGCCCGACAGGGCCCGACAGGGCCCAGTAGAGCCCGACAGAGCCCAGTAGAGCCCGACAGGGCCCGACAGGGCCCGACAGGGCCCGACAGAGCCCGACAGGGCCCGACAGGGCCCGACAGGGCCCGACAGGGCCCGACAGGGAACAGTAGAGCCCGACACAGCCCGACAGAGCCCGACAGAGCCCGTCAGGGCCCGTCAGGGCCCGTCAGGGAACAGTAGAGCCCAGTAGAGCCCGACAGAGCCCGACAGAGCCCGACAGAGCCCGACAGGGCCCAGTACAGCCCGACAGGGCGCAGTAGAGCCCAGTAGAGCCCGACAGAGCCCGACAGGGCCCGACAGAGCCCGACAGAGCCCGACAGAGCCCGACAGGGCCCGACAGGGCCCGACAGGGCCCAGTAGAGCCCGACAGGGCCCGACAGAGCCCGACAGAGCCCGACAGGGCCCGACAGGGCCCGACAGGGCCCGACAGGGCCCAGTAGAGCCCGACAGGGCCCGACAGAGCCCGACAGGGCCCGACAGAGCCCGACAGGGCCCGACAGAGCCCGACAGAGCCCGACAGGGCCCGACAGGGCCCGACAGGGCCCGACATGGAACAGTAGAGCCCGACAGAGCCCGACAGAGCCCGACAGAGCCCGACAGGGCCCGACAGGGCCCGACAGAGCCCGACAGGGCCCGACAGGGAACAGTAGAGCCCAGTAGAGCCCGACAAAGCCCGACAGAGCCCGACAGAGCCCGACAGGGCCCAGTTTAGCCCAGTAGAGCCCGACAGGGCCCGACAGGGCCCAGTTTAGCCCAGTACAGCCCGACAGGGCCCGACAGGGCCCGACAGGGCCCAGTAGAGCTCGACAGGGCCCAGTAGAGCCCGACAGAGCCCGACACGGCCCGACAGGGCCCAGGAGAGCCCGACAGAGCCCGACAGGGCCCGACAGGGCCCGACAGAGCCCGACAGAGCCCGACAGAGCCCGACAGGGCCCAGTAGCGCCCAGTAGAGCCCGACAGAGCCCGACAGGGCCTAGTAGAGCCCGACAGAGCCCGACAGGGCCCAGTAGAGCCCAGTAGAGCCCTACAGAGCCCGACAGAGCCCAGTAGAGCCCGACAGAGCCCGACAGAGCCCGACAGAGCCCGACAGAGCCCGACAGAGCCCGACAGAGCCCGACAGAGCCCGACAGAGCCCGACAGAGCCCGACAGAGCCCGACAGAGCCCGACAGGGCCCGACAGGGCCCGACAGAGCCCGACAGAGCCCAGTAGAGCCCGACAGAGCCCAGTAGAGCCCGACAGAGCCCAGTAGAGCCCGACAGACCCCGACAGAGTCCGACAGGGCCCGACCGGGAACAGTAGAGCCCGACAGGGCCCAGTAGAGCCCGACAGGGCCCGACAGGGCCCGACAGGGAACAGTAGAGCCCAGTAGAGCCCGACAGAGCACGACAGATCCCTACAGAGCCCGACAGGGCCCGACAGGTCCCAGTAGAGCCCGACAGAACCCGACAGAGCCCGACAGGGCCCGACAGGGCCCGACAGGGCCCAGTAGAGCCCGACAGAGCCCGACAGAGCCCGACAGAGCCCGACAGAGCCCGACAGAGCCCGACAGAGCCCGACAGAGCCCGACAGAGCCCAGTAGAGCCCAGTAGAGCCCGACAGGGCCCGACAGGGCCAGACAGAACCCGACAGGGACCAGTAGAGCCCGACAGAGCCCGACAGGGCCCGACAGGGCCCAGTAGCGCCCACTAGCACCCGACAGAGCCCGACAGAGCCCAACAGGGCCCAGTAGAGCCCAGTAGAGCCCGACAGAGCCCGACAGAGCCCGACAGAGCCCGACAGAGCCCGACAGAGCCCGACAGAGCCCGACAGAGCCCGACAGAGCCCGACAGAGCCCGACAGAGCCCGACAGAGCCCGACAGAGCCCGACAGAGCCCGACAGAGCCCGACAGGGCCCGACAGAGCCCAGTAGAGCCCGACAGAGCCCAGTAGAGCCCGACAGGGCCCGACAGAGTCCGACAGGGCCCGACAGGGCCCGACCGGGAACAGTAGAGCCCGACAGGGCCCAGTAGAGCCCGACAGGGCCCGACAGGGCCCGACAGGGAACAGTAGAGCCCAGTAGAGCCCGACAGAGCACGACAGATCCCTACAGAGCCCGACAGGGCCCGACAGGTCCCAGTAGAGCCCGACAGAACCCGACAGAGCCCGACAGGGCCCGACAGGGCCCAGTAGAGCCCGACAGAGCCCGACAGAGCCCGACAGAGCCCGACAGAGCCCGACAGAGCCCGACAGAGCCCGACAGAGCCCGACAGAGCCCGACAGAGCCCGACAGGGCCCGACAGAGCCCGACAGGGACCAGTAGAGCCCGACAGAGCCCGACAGGGCCCGACAGGGCCCGACAGGGCCCAGTAGCGCCCACTAGCACCCGACAGAGCCCGACAGAGCCCGACAGGGCCCAGTAGAGCCCGACAGAGCCCGACAGAGCCCGACAGAGCCCGACAGGGCCCGACAGAGCCCGACAGAGCCCGACAGGGCCCGACAGGGCCCGACAGGGCCCAGTAGAGCCCGACAGGGCCTGACAAGGCCCGACAGGGCAGAGTAGAGCCCAGTAGAGCCCGACAGAGCCCGACAGAGCCCGACAGAGCCCGACAGAGCCCGACAGAGCCCGACAGGGCCCGACAGGGCCCGACAGGGCCCAGTAGAGCCCGACAGAGCCCGACAGAGCCCGACAGAGCCCGACAGAGCCCGACAGAGCCCGACAGAGCCCGACAGAGCCCGACAGGGCCCAGTAGAGCCCGACAGAGCCCGACAGAGCCCGACAGAGCCCGACAGAGCCCGACAGAGCCCGACAGAGCCCGACAGAGCCCGACAGAGCCCGACAGAGCCCGACAGAGCCCGACAGAGCCCGACAGAGCCCGACAGAGCCCGACAGAGCCCGACAGGGCCCGTCAGGGCCCGTCAGGGCCCGACAGGGAACAGTAGAGCCCAGTAGAGACCGACAGGGCCCGACAGGGCCCAGTTTAGCCCAGTAGAGCCCGACAGGGCCCGACAGGGCCCAGTTTAGCCCAGTAGGGCCCGAAAGGGCCCGACAGGGCCCGACAAGGCTCGACAGGGACCAGTAGAGCCCGACAGAGGCCGACAGAGCCCGACAGGGACCAGTAGAGCCCGACAGAGCCCGACAGAGCCCGACAGAGCCCGACAGAGCCCGACAGAGCCCGACAGGGCCCGACAGGGCCCGACAGGGCCCGACAGGGCCCGACAGAGCCCAGTAGAGCCCGACAGGGCCCGACAGGGCCCGACAGAGCCCGACAGAGCCCGACAGAGCCCGACAGAGCCCGACAGGTCCCAGTAGAGCCCGACAGAACCCGACAGAGCCCGACAGAGCCCGACAGAGCCCGACAGAGCCCGACAGAGCCCGACAGAGCCCGACAGAGCCCGACAGAGCCCGACAGAGCCCGACAGAGCCCGACAGGGCCCGACAGGGCCCGACAGGGCCCGACAGGGCCCAGAAGAGCCCAGTAGAGCCCGACAGAACCCGACAGGGCCCGACAGGGCCCAGTAGAGCCCGACAGAGCCCGACAGAGCCCGACAGAGCCCGACAGAGCCCGACAGAGCCCGACAGAGCCCGACAGAGCCCGACAGAGCCCGACAGGGAACAGTAGAGCCCGACAGGGCCCGACAGAGCCCGACAGAGCCCGACAGAGCCCGACAGAGCCCGACAGAGCCCGACAGAGCCCGACAGAGCCCGACAGAGCCCGACAGAGCCCGACAGGGCCCGACAGGGCCCGACAGGGCCCGACAGGGCCCGACAGGGCCCGACAGAGCCCGACAGGGCCCGACAGGGAACAGTAGAGCCCAGTAGAGCCCGACAAAGCCCGACAGAGCCCGACAGAGCCCGACAGGGCCCAGTTTAGCCCAGTAGAGCCCGACAGGGCCCGACAGGGCCCAGTTTAGCCCAGTACAGCCCGACAGGGCCCGACAGGGCCCGACAGGGCCCAGTAGAGCTCGACAGGGCCCAGTAGAGCCCGACAGAGCCCGACACGGCCCGACAGGGCCCAGGAGAGCCCGACAGAGCCCGACAGGGCCCGACAGGGCCCGACAGAGCCCGACAGAGCCCGACAGAGCCCGACAGGGCCCAGTAGCGCCCAGTAGAGCCCGACAGAGCCCGACAGGGCCTAGTAGAGCCCGACAGAGCCCGACAGGGCCCAGTAGAGCCCAGTAGAGCCCTACAGAGCCCGACAGAGCCCAGTAGAGCCCGACAGAGCCCGACAGAGCCCGACAGAGCCCGACAGAGCCCGACAGAGCCCGACAGAGCCCGACAGAGCCCGACAGAGCCCGACAGAGCCCGACAGAGCCCGACAGAGCCCGACAGAGCCCGACAGAGCCCGACAGAGCCCGACAGAGCCCGACAGAGCCCGACAGAGCCCGACAGAGCCCGACAGAGCCCAGTAGAGCCCGACAGAGCCCAGTAGAGCCCGACAGACCCCGACAGAGTCCGACAGGGCCCGACCGGGAACAGTAGAGCCCGACAGGGCCCAGTAGAGCCCGACAGGGCCCGACAGGGCCCGACAGGGAACAGTAGAGCCCAGTAGAGCCCGACAGAGCACGACAGATCCCTACAGAGCCCGACAGGGCCCGACAGGTCCCAGTAGAGCCCGACAGAACCCGACAGAGCCCGACAGGGCCCGACAGGGCCCGACAGGGCCCAGTAGAGCCCGACAGAGCCCGACAGAGCCCGACAGAGCCCGACAGAGCCCGACAGAGCCCGACAGAGCCCGACAGAGCCCGACAGAGCCCAGTAGAGCCCAGTAGAGCCCGACAGGGCCCGACAGGGCCAGACAGAACCCGACAGGGACCAGTAGAGCCCGACAGAGCCCGACAGGGCCCGACAGGGCCCAGTAGCGCCCACTAGCACCCGACAGAGCCCGACAGAGCCCAACAGGGCCCAGTAGAGCCCGACAGAGCCCGACAGAGCCCGACAGAGCCCGACAGAGCCCGACAGAGCCCGACAGAGCCCGACAGAGCCCGACAGAGCCCGACAGAGCCCGACAGAGCCCGACAGGGCCCGACAGGGCCCGACAGGGCCCGACAGGGCCCAGTAGAGCCCGACAGAGCCCAGTAGAGCCCGACAGGGCCCGACAGAGTCCGACAGGGCCCGACAGGGCCCGACCGGGAACAGTAGAGCCCGACAGGGCCCAGTAGAGCCCGACAGGGCCCGACAGGGCCCGACAGGGAACAGTAGAGCCCAGTAGAGCCCGACAGAGCACGACAGATCCCTACAGAGCCCGACAGGGCCCGACAGGTCCCAGTAGAGCCCGACAGAACCCGACAGAGCCCGACAGGGCCCGACAGGGCCCAGTAGAGCCCGACAGAGCCCGACAGAGCCCGACAGAGCCCGACAGAGCCCGACAGGGCCCGACAGGGCCCGACAGGGCCCGACAGGGACCAGTAGAGCCCGACAGAGCCCGACAGGGCCCGACAGGGCCCGACAGGGCCCAGTAGCGCCCACTAGCACCCGACAGAGCCCGACAGAGCCCGACAGGGCCCAGTAGAGCCCGACAGAGCCCGACAGAGCCCGACAGAGCCCGACAGGGCCCGACAGGGCCCGACAGGGCCCAGTAGAGCCCGACAGGGCCTGACAGGGCCCGACAGGGCAGAGTAGAGCCCAGTAGAGCCCGACAGAGCCCGACAGAGCCCGACAGAGCCCGACAGAGCCCGACAGGGCCCGACAGGGCCCGACAGGGCCCGACAGGGCCCAGTAGAGCCCGACAGAGCCCGACAGAGCCCGACAGAGCCCGACAGAGCCCGACAGAGCCCGACAGAGCCCGACAGGGCCCAGTAGAGCCCGACAGAGCCCGACAGAGCCCGACAGAGCCCGACAGAGCCCGACAGAGCCCGACAGAGCCCGACAGAGCCCGACAGAGCCCGACAGAGCCCGACAGAGCCCGACAGGGCCCGTCAGGGCCCGACAGGGAACAGTAGAGCCCAGTAGAGACCGACAGGGCCCGACAGGGCCCAGTTTAGCCCAGTAGAGCCCGACAGGGCCCGACAGGGCCCAGTTTAGCCCAGTAGGGCCCGAAAGGGCCCGACAGGGCCCGACAAGGCTCGACAGGGACCAGTAGAGCCCGACAGAGGCCGACAGAGCCCGACAGGGACCAGTAGAGCCCGACAGAGCCCGACAGAGCCCGACAGAGCCCGACAGAGCCCGACAGAGCCCGACAGGGCCCGACAGGGCCCGACAGGGCCCGACAGGGCCCGACAGGGCCCGACAGAGCCCAGTAGAGCCCGACAGGGCCCGACAGGGCCCGACAGAGCCCGACAGAGCCCGACAGAGCCCGACAGAGCCCGACAGAGCCCGACAGAGCCCGACAGAGCCCGACAGAGCCCGACAGAGCCCGACAGGGCCCAGTAGCGCCCAGTAGAGCCCGACAGAGCCCGACAGGGCCCAGTAGAGCCCAGTAGAGCCCGACAGAGCCCGACAGAGCCCGACAGAGCCCGACAGAGCCCGACAGAGCCCGACAGAGCCCGACAGAGCCCGACAGAGCCCGACAGAGCCCGACAGAGCCCGACAGAGCCTAGTGGAGCCCGACAGAGCCCGACAGGGCCCGACAGGGCCCGACAGGGCCCAGTAGAGCCCGACAGGGCCCGACAGGGCCCAGTAGAGCCCGACAGGGCCCGACAGGGCCCGACAGGGCCCAGTAGAGCCCGACAGAGCCCGACAGAGCCCGACAGAGCCCGACAGAGCCCGACAGAGCCCGACAGAGCCCGACAGAGCCCGACAGAGCCCGACAGAGCCCGACAGGGCCCGACAAAGCCCAGTAGAGCCCGACAGAGACCGACAGAGCCCGACAGGGCCCGACAGGGCCCAGTAGAGCCCGACAGAGCCCAGTAGAGCCCGACAGGGCCCGACAGGGCCCGACAGGGCCCGACAGAGCCCGACAGGGCCCGACAGGGCCCGACAGGGCCCGACAGGGCCCGACAGGGAACAGTAGAGCCCGACACAGCCCGACAGAGCCCGACAGAGCCCGTCAGGGCCCGTCAGGGCCCGTCAGGGAACAGTAGAGCCCAGTAGAGCCCGACAGAGCCCGACAGAGCCCGACAGAGCCCGACAGGGCCCAGTACAGCCCGACAGGGCGCAGTAGAGCCCAGTAGAGCCCGACAGAGCCCGACAGGGCCCGACAGAGCCCGACAGAGCCCGACAGAGCCCGACAGGGCCCGACAGGGCCCGACAGGGCCCAGTAGAGCCCGACAGGGCCCGACAGAGCCCGACAGAGCCCGACAGAGCCCGACAGGGCCCGACAGGGCCCGACAGGGCCCGACAGGGCCCAGTAGAGCCCGACAGGGCCCGACAGAGCCCGACAGGGCCCGACAGAGCCCGACAGGGCCCGACAGAGCCCGACAGAGCCCGACAGGGCCCGACAGGGCCCGACAGGGCCCGACATGGAACAGTAGAGCCCGACAGAGCCCGACAGAGCCCGACAGAGCCCGACAGGGCCCGACAGGGCCCGACAGGGCCCGACAGGGCCCGACAGGGAACAGTAGAGCCCAGTAGAGCCCGACAAAGCCCGACAGAGCCCGACAGAGCCCGACAGGGCCCAGTTTAGCCCAGTAGAGCCCGACAGGGCCCGACAGGGCCCAGTTTAGCCCAGTACAGCCCGACAGGGCCCGACAGGGCCCGACAGGGCCCAGTAGAGCTCGACAGGGCCCAGTAGAGCCCGACAGAGCCCGACACGGCCCGACAGGGCCCAGGAGAGCCCGACAGAGCCCGACAGGGCCCGACAGGGCCCGACAGAGCCCGACAGAGCCCGACAGAGCCCGACAGGGCCCAGTAGCGCCCAGTAGAGCCCGACAGAGCCCGACAGGGCCTAGTAGAGCCCGACAGAGCCCGACAGGGCCCAGTAGAGCCCAGTAGAGCCCTACAGAGCCCGACAGAGCCCAGTAGAGCCCGACAGAGCCCGACAGAGCCCGACAGAGCCCGACAGAGCCCGACAGAGCCCGACAGAGCCCGACAGAGCCCGACAGAGCCCGACAGAGCCCGACAGGGCCCGACAGGGCCCGACAGGGCCCGACAGAGCCCAGTAGAGCCCGACAGAGCCCAGTAGAGCCCGACAGAGCCCAGTAGAGCCCGACAGACCCCGACAGAGTCCGACAGGGCCCGACCGGGAACAGTAGAGCCCGACAGGGCCCAGTAGAGCCCGACAGGGCCCGACAGGGCCCGACAGGGAACAGTAGAGCCCAGTAGAGCCCGACAGAGCACGACAGATCCCTACAGAGCCCGACAGGGCCCGACAGGTCCCAGTAGAGCCCGACAGAACCCGACAGAGCCCGACAGGGCCCGACAGGGCCCGACAGGGCCCAGTAGAGCCCGACAGAGCCCGACAGAGCCCGACAGAGCCCGACAGAGCCCGACAGAGCCCGACAGAGCCCGACAGAGCCCGACAGAGCCCAGTAGAGCCCAGTAGAGCCCGACAGGGCCCGACAGGGCCAGACAGAACCCGACAGGGACCAGTAGAGCCCGACAGAGCCCGACAGGGCCCGACAGGGCCCAGTAGCGCCCACTAGCACCCGACAGAGCCCGACAGAGCCCAACAGGGCCCAGTAGAGCCCAGTAGAGCCCGACAGAGCCCGACAGAGCCCGACAGAGCCCGACAGAGCCCGACAGAGCCCGACAGAGCCCGACAGAGCCCGACAGAGCCCGACAGAGCCCGACAGGGCCCGACAGAGCCCAGTAGAGCCCGACAGAGCCCAGTAGAGCCCGACAGGGCCCGACAGAGTCCGACAGGGCCCGACAGGGCCCGACCGGGAACAGTAGAGCCCGACAGGGCCCAGTAGAGCCCGACAGGGCCCGACAGGGCCCGACAGGGAACAGTAGAGCCCAGTAGAGCCCGACAGAGCACGACAGATCCCTACAGAGCCCGACAGGGCCCGACAGGTCCCAGTAGAGCCCGACAGAACCCGACAGAGCCCGACAGGGCCCGACAGGGCCCAGTAGAGCCCGACAGAGCCCGACAGAGCCCGACAGAGCCCGACAGAGCCCGACAGAGCCCGACAGAGCCCGACAGAGCCCGACAGGGCCCGACAGGGCCCGACAGGGCCCGACAGGGACCAGTAGAGCCCGACAGAGCCCGACAGGGCCCGACAGGGCCCGACAGGGCCCAGTAGCGCCCACTAGCACCCGACAGAGCCCGACAGAGCCCGACAGGGCCCAGTAGAGCCCGACAGAGCCCGACAGAGCCCGACAGAGCCCGACAGGGCCCGACAGAGCCCGACAGAGCCCGACAGGGCCCGACAGGGCCCGACAGGGCCCAGTAGAGCCCGACAGGGCCTGACAAGGCCCGACAGGGCAGAGTAGAGCCCAGTAGAGCCCGACAGAGCCCGACAGAGCCCGACAGAGCCCGACAGAGCCCGACAGAGCCCGACAGGGCCCGACAGGGCCCGACAGGGCCCAGTAGAGCCCGACAGAGCCCGACAGAGCCCGACAGAGCCCGACAGAGCCCGACAGAGCCCGACAGAGCCCGACAGGGCCCAGTAGAGCCCGACAGAGCCCGACAGAGCCCGACAGAGCCCGACAGAGCCCGACAGAGCCCGACAGAGCCCGACAGAGCCCGACAGAGCCCGACAGAGCCCGACAGAGCCCGACAGAGCCCGACAGAGCCCGACAGAGCCCGACAGGGCCCGTCAGGGCCCGTCAGGGCCCGACAGGGAACAGTAGAGCCCAGTAGAGACCGACAGGGCCCGACAGGGCCCAGTTTAGCCCAGTAGAGCCCGACAGGGCCCGACAGGGCCCAGTTTAGCCCAGTAGGGCCCGAAAGGGCCCGACAGGGCCCGACAAGGCTCGACAGGGACCAGTAGAGCCCGACAGAGGCCGACAGAGCCCGACAGGGACCAGTAGAGCCCGACAGAGCCCGACAGAGCCCGACAGAGCCCGACAGAGCCCGACAGAGCCCGACAGGGCCCGACAGGGCCCGACAGGGCCCGACAGGGCCCGACAGGGCCCGACAGGGCCCGACAGGGCCCGACAGGGCCCGACAGAGCCCGACAGAGCCCGACAGAGCCCGACAGAGCCCGACAGAGCCCGACAGGGCCCAGTAGCGCCCAGTAGAGCCCGACAGAGCCCGACAGGGCCCAGTAGAGCCCAGTAGAGCCCGACAGAGCCCGACAGAGCCCGACAGAGCCCGACAGAGCCCGACAGAGCCCGACAGAGCCCGACAGAGCCCGACAGAGCCCGACAGAGCCCGACAGAGCCCGACAGAGCCCGACAGAGCCCGACAGAGCCCGACAGAGCCCGACAGAGCCTAGTGGAGCCCGACAGAGCCCGACAGGGCCCGACAGGGCCCGACAGGGCCCAGTAGAGCCCGACAGGGCCCGACAGGGCCCAGTAGAGCCCGACAGGGCCCGACAGGGCCCGACAGGGCCCAGTAGAGCCCGACAGAGCCCGACAGAGCCCGACAGAGCCCGACAGAGCCCGACAGAGCCCGACAGAGCCCGACAGAGCCCGACAGAGCCCGACAGAGCCCGACAGAGCCCGACAGAGCCCGACAGAGCCCGACAGGGCCCGACAAAGCCCAGTAGAGCCCGACAGAGACCGACAGAGCCCGACAGGGCCCGACAGGGCCCAGTAGAGCCCGACAGAGCCCAGTAGAGCCCGACAGGGCCCGACAGGGCCCGACAGGGCCCGACAGAGCCCGACAGGGCCCGACAGGGCCCGACAGGGCCCGACAGGGAACAGTAGAGCCCGACACAGCCCGACAGAGCCCGACAGAGCCCGTCAGGGCCCGTCAGGGCCCGTCAGGGAACAGTAGAGCCCAGTAGAGCCCGACAGAGCCCGACAGAGCCCGACAGAGCCCGACAGAGCCCGACAGAGCCCGACAGGGCCCAGTAGAGCCCGACAGGGCGCAGTAGAGCCCAGTAGAGCCCGACAGAGCCCGACAGGGCCCGACAGAGCCCGACAGAGCCCGACAGAGCCCGACAGGGCCCGACAGGGCCCGACAGGGCCCAGTAGAGCCCGACAGGGCCCGACAGAGCCCGACAGAGCCCGACAGAGCCCGACAGGGCCCGACAGGGCCCAGTAGAGCCCGACAGGGCCCGACAGAGCCCGACAGGGCCCGACAGAGCCCGACAGGGCCCGACAGAGCCCGACAGGGCCCGACAGGGCCCGACAGGGCCCGACATGGAACAGTAGAGCCCGACAGAGCCCGACAGAGCCCGACAGAGCCCGACAGGGCCCGACAGGGCCCGACAGGGCCCGACAGGGCCCAGTTTAGCCCAGTAGAGCCCGACAGGGCCCGACAGGGCCCAGTAGTGCCCGACAGAGCCCGACAGAGCCCGACAGAGCCCGACAGAGCCCGACAGAGCCCGACAGAGCCCGACAGGGAACAGTAGAGCCCAGTAGAGCCCGACAGAGCCCGACAGGGCCCGACAGGGCCCGACAGGGAACAGTAGAGCCCAGTAGAGCCCGACAGAGCCCGACAGAGCCCGACAGAGCCCGACAGAGCCCGACAGAGCCCGACAGAGCCCGACAGAGCCCGACAGAGCCCGACAGAGCCCGACAGAGCCCGACAGAGCCCGACAGAGCCCGACAGAGCCCGACAGAGCCCGACAGAGCCCGACAGAGCCCGACAGGGAACAGTAGAACCCAGTAGAGCCCGACAAAGCCCAACAGAGCCCGACAGAGCCCAGTAGAGACCGACAGAACCCGACAGAGCCCGACACAGCCCGTCAGGGCCCGACAGGGCCCGACAGGGAACAGTAGAGCCCAGTAGAGCCCGACAAAGCCCGACAGAGCCCGACAGGGCCCGACAGGGCCCAGTTTAGCCCAGTAGAGCCCGACAGGGCCCAGTTTAGCCCAGTAGAGCCCGACAGAGCCCG
Source organism: Caloenas nicobarica (assembly GCF_036013445.1). Taxonomy (NCBI): domain Eukaryota; kingdom Metazoa; phylum Chordata; class Aves; order Columbiformes; family Columbidae; genus Caloenas; species Caloenas nicobarica. The sequence goes on from NW_027017220.1 coordinate 162,470, forward strand.
ACAGGGCCCAGTAGAGCCCGACAGGGCCCAGTAGAGCCCGACAGGGCCCAGTAGAGCCCGACAGAGCCCAGTAGAGCCCGACAGAGCCCGACAGGGCCCGACAGTGCCCGACAGTGCCCGACAGAGCCCGACAGAGCCCGACAGAGCCCGACAGGGCCCAGTAGCGCCCAGTAGAGCCCGACAGGGCCCGACAGGGCCCAGTAGAGCCCGACAGAGCTCGACAGGGCCCAGTAGAGCCCGACAGAGCCCGACAGAGCCCGACAGAGCCCGACAGAGCCCGACAGAGCCCGACAGAGCCCGACAGAGCCCGACAGGGAACAGTAGAGCCCAGTAGAGCCCGACAGAGTCCGAGAGGGCCCGACAGGGCCCGACAGGGAACAGTAGAGCCCGACAGGGCCCGACAGGGCCCGACAGGGCCCGACAGGGCCCGACAGGGAACAGTAGAGCCCAGTAGAGCCCGACAGAGCCCGACAGAGCCCGACAGAGCCCGACAGAGCCCGACAGGTCCCAGTAGAGCCCGACAGAGCCCGACAGAGCCCGACAGGGCCCGACAGGGCCCAGTAGAGCCCGACAGAGCCCGACAGAGCCCGACAGAGCCCGACAGAGCCCGACAGAGCCCGACAGAGCCCGACAGAGCCCGACAGGGCCCGACAGGGCCCGACAGGGCCCAGTAGAGCCCGACAGAGCCCGACAGGGCCCGACAGGGCCCGACAGGGCCCAGTAGAGCCCGACAGAGCCCGACAGAGCCCGACAGGGCCCGACAGGGCCCGACAGGGCCCGACAGGGCCCGACAGGGCAGAGTAGAGCCCAGTAGAGCCCGACAGGGACCGACAGGGACCGACAGGGACCGACAGGGACCGACAGGGACCGACAGGGACCGACAGGGACCGACAGGGACCGACAGGGACCGACAGGGACCGACAGAGCCCGACAGGGCCCAGTAGAGCCCGACAGAGCCCGACAGAGCCCGACAGAGCCCGACAGAGCCCGACAGAGCCCGACAGAGCCCGACAGAGCCCGACAGAGCCCGACAGAGCCCGACAGAGCCCGACAGAGCCCGACAGAGCCCGACAGAGCCCGACAGGGAACAGTAGAGCCCAGTAGAGCCCGACAGGGCCCAGTTTAGCCCAGTAGAGCCCGACAGGGCCCGACAGGGCCCAGTTTAGCCCAGTAGGGCCCGAAAGGGCCCGACAGGGCTCGACAGGGACCAGTAGAGCCCGACAGAGCCCGACAGAGCCCGACAGGGACCAGTAGAGCCCGACAGAGCCCGACAGAGCCCGACAGAGCCCGACAGAGCCCGACAGAGCCCGACAGGGCCCAGTAGAGCCCGACAGAGCCCGACAGAGCCCGACAGAGCCCGACAGGGCCCGACAGGGCCCGACAGGGCCCGACAGGGCCCGACAGGGCCCGACAGGGCCCGACAGAGCCCAGTAGCGCCCGACAGAGCCCAGTAGCGCCCGACAGAGCCCGACAGAGCCCGACAGAGCCCGACAGAGCCCGACAGAGCCCGACAGAGCCCGACAGAGCCCGACAGAGCCCGACAGAGCCCGACAGAGCCCGACAGAGCCCGACAGAGCCCAGTAGCGCCCAGTAGAGCCCGACAGAGCCCGACAGAGCCCGACAGAGCCCAGTAGAGCCCAGTAGAACCCGGCAGAGCCCGACAGAGGCCGACAGAGCCTAGTGGAGCCCGACAGAGCCCGACAGAGCCCGACAGAGCCCGACAGAGCCCGACAGGGCCCAGTACAGCCCGACAGGGCCCGACAGGGCCCAGTAGAGCCCGACAGAGCCCGACAGGGCCCGACAGGGCCCGACAGGGCCCAGTAGAGCCCGACAGGGCCCAGTAGAGCCCGACAGGGCCCAGTAGAGCCCGACAGAGCCCGACAGGGCCCGACAGGGCCCAGTAGAGCCCGACAGGGCCCGATAAAGCCCAGTAGAGCCCGACAGGGCCCGACAGAGCCCGACAGGGCCCGACAGAGCCCGACAGAGCCCAGTAGAGCCCGCCAGAGCCCGCCAGAGCCCGCCAGAGCCCGCCAGAGCCCGCCAGAGCCCGCCAGAGCCCAGTAGAGCCCGCCAGGGCCCAATAGAGCCCGCCAGGGCCCAGTAGAGCCCGACAGGGAACAGTAGAGCCCAGTAGAGCCCGACAGAGCCCGACAGAGCCCGACAGGGCCCGACAGGGCCCGACAGGGCCCGACAGGGCCCGACAGGGCCCGACAGGGAACAGTAGAGCCCAGTAGAGCCCGACAGAGCCCGACAGGGCCCGACAGGGACCAGTAGAGCCCGACAGAGCCCGACAGGGACCAGTAGAGCCCGACAGAGCCCGACAGGGCCCGACAGGGCCCGACAGGGCCCGACAGGGAACAGTAGAGCCCAGTAGAGCCCGACAGGGCCCGACAGGGACCAGTAGAGCCCGACAGAGCCCGACAGAGCCCGACAGGGACCAGTAGAGCCCGACAGAGCCCGACAGGGCCCGACAGGGCCCGACAGGGCCCAGTAGCGCCCAGTAGAGCCCGACAGGGCCCGACAGGGCCCAGTAGAGTCCGACAGGGCCCGACAGGGCCCGACAGGGCCCAGTAGAGCCCGACAGGGCCCGACAGGGCCCAGTAGAGCCTGACAGGGCCCGACAGGGCCCAGTAGAGCCCGACAGGGCCCAGTAGAGCCCGACAGGGCCCGACAGGGCCCAGTAGAGCCCGACAGGGCCCGACAGGGCCCAGTAGAGCCCGACAGGGCCCGACAGGGCCCAGTAGAGCCCGACAGGGCCCGACAGGGCCCAGTAGAGCCCGACAGGGCCCGACAGGGCCCAGTAGAGCCCGACAGGGCCCGACAGGGCCCGACAGGGCCCAGTAGAGCCCGACAGGGCCCGACAGGGCCCAGTAGAGCCCGACAGGGCCCGACAGAGCCCAGTAGAGGCCAGTAGAGCCCGACAGAGCCCGACAGAGCCCGTCAGGGCCCGACAGGGCCCAGTAGAGCGCGACAGAGCCCGACAGGGCCCGACAGAGCCCGACAGGGCCCGACAGAGCCCGACAGGGCCCAGTAGAGCCCGACAGGGCCCGACAGGGCCCGACAGGGCCCAGTAGAGCCCGACAGGGCCCGACAGGGCCCGACAGAGCCCCACAGAGCCCCACAGAGCCCCACAGAGCCCGACAGGGAACAGTAGAGCCCGACAGGGCCCGACAGGGAACAGTAGAGCCCGACAGGGCCCGACAGGGAACAGTAGAGCCCGACAGGGCCCGACAGGGCCCCACAGAGCCCGACAGAGCCCGACAGGGCCCCACAGAGCCCGACAGGGCCCCACAGGGCCCCACAGGGCCCCACAGGGCCCCACAGGGCCCCACAGGGCCCAGTTTAGCCCAGTAGAGCCCGACAGGGCCCGACAGGGCCCAGTAGAGCCCGACAGGGCCCGACAGGGCCCAGTAGAGCCCGACAGGGCCCGACAGGGCCCGACAGGGCCCGACAGGGCCCGACAGAGCCCGACAGGGAACAGTAGAGCCCGACAGGGCCCGACAGAGCCCGACAGGTCCCAGTAGAGCCCGACAGGGCCCGACAGGGCCCGACAGGGAACAGTAGAGCCCAGTAGAGCCCGACAGAGCCCGACAGGGCCCAGTAGAGCCCGAAAGGGCCCGACAGGGCCCAGTTTAGCCCAGCAGAGCCCGACAGGGCCCAGTTTAGCCCAGCAGAGCCCGACAGGGCCCGACAGGGCCCGACAGAGCCCAGTAGAGCCCGACAGGGACCAGTAGAGCCCGACAGGGCCCGACAGAGCCCGACAGAGCCAAGTAGCGCCCAGTAGGGCCCGACAGGGAACAGTAGAGCCCGACAGGGCCCGACAGGGAACAGTAGAGCCCGACAGGGCCCGACAGGGAACAGTAGAGCCCGACAGGGCCCGACAGGGAACAGTAGAGCCCGACAGGGCCCGACAGGGAACAGTAGAGCCCGACAGGGCCCCACAGAGCCCCACAGGGCCCCACAGGGCCCCACAGGGCCCCACAGAGCCCGACAGGGCCCAGTTTAGCCCAGTAGAGCCCGACAGGGCCCGACAGGGCCCGACAGGGCCCGACAGGGCCCGACAGGGCCCGACAGGGCCCGACAGAGCCCGACAGAGCCCGACAGAGCCCGACAGAGCCCGACAGAGCCCGACAGAGCCCGACAGAGCCCGACAGAGCCCGACAGAGCCCGACAGAGCCCGACAGAGCCCGACAGAGCCCGACAGAGCCCGACAGAGCCCGACAGAGCCCGACAGAGCCCGACAGAGCCCGACAGAGCCCGACAGAGCCCGACAGAGCCCGACAGAGCCCGACAGAGCCCGACAGAGCCCGACAGAGCCCGACAGAGCCCGACAGAGCCCGACAGAGCCCGACAGAGCCCGACAGAGCCCGACAGGGAACAGTAGAGCCCGACAGGGCCCGACAGGGCCCGACAGGGCCCAGTAGAGCCCGACAGGGCCCGACAGGGCCCAGTAGAGCCCGACAGGGCCCGACAGGGAACAGTAGAGCCCGACAGAGCCCGACAGAGCCCGACAGGGCCCGACAGGGCCCGACAGAGCCCAGTTTAGCCCAGTAGAGCCCGACAGGGCCCAGTTTAGCCCAGTAGAGCCCGACAGGGCTCGACAGAGCCAGACAGAGCCTGACAGAGCCCAGTTTAGCCCAGTAGAGCCCGACAGGGCCCAGTTTAGCCCAGTAGAGCCCGACAGGGCTCGACAGAGCCAGACAGAGCCCGACAGAGCCCGACAGGGCCCAGTAGAGCCCGACAGAGCCCGACAGGGCCCAGTAGAGCCCGACAGGGCCCGACAGGGCCCAGTAGAGCCCGACAGGGCCCGACAGGGCCCAGTAGAGCCCGACAGGGCCCGACAGGGCCCAGTAGAGCCCGACAGGGCCCGACAGGGCCCAGTAGAGCCCGACAGGGCCCGACAGGGCCCAGTAGAGCCCGACAGGGCCCGACAGGGCCCAGTAGAGCCCGACAGGGCCCGACAGGGCCCAGTAGAGCCCGACAGGGCCCGACAGGGCCCAGTAGAGCCCGACAGGGCCCGACAGGGCCCAGTAGAGCCCGACAGGGCCCGACAGGGCCCAGTAGAGCCCGACAGGGCCCGACAGGGCCCAGTAGAGCCCGACAGGGCCCGACAGGGCCCAGTAGAGCCCGACAGGGCCCGACAGGGCCCAGTAGAGCCCGACAGGGCCCGACAGGGCCCAGTAGAGCCCGACAGGGCCCGACAGGGCCCAGTAGAGCCCGACAGGGCCCGACAGGGCCCAGTAGAGCCCGACAGGGCCCGACAGGGCCCAGTAGAGCCCGACAGGGCCCCCCCGGGGTCCCCACAGAGCTCATTGCCCATTGCTCCGCAGGGCACCCCAACACGTGTCTTGGATCCTCAGAGCTCCCCCTTCCTCCTCAGGGCTCCCCAAAACGTTTCTTGGTTCCTGAGGGCTCCCCAAAACATGTCTTTCTTCCTCAAGGCTCCCCAAAACGTGTCTTGCTTCCTCGGGGATCCCCATTACTCCCCAGGGCTCACCAAAACGTGTCTTGGTTTCTCAGGGCTCCCCATTCCTCCCCAGCGCTCTGCAAAACGTGTTTTGGTTCCTTAAGGTACACTTTGCTATTAATTCCCTTTCCATCATTCCTATGGCTCTTGAGCATAGTGAGCTTTTCTTCCACAGCTTTCCAATCGTGACTATTACCACGGGCTCATTCCTCCGAGAATCTGGACCTCTAACTCGCCCTGTGCCTCCATCAGTAATCGGGGACGGCGCCTGCCATCCTGCCGCCATCGGTTGGTGTCGGGTGAGTGACTCGGGGCGCTGCTGGCCGAGAGCGGTTTTAGATCGCTTACCGTGCGACGTTAGAGTGATGGCAAGGGGGACTATTACTGCTTTGACAAAATATGCCGGGCATATTCAGGTGAGACTCGTTTCAGAGTGATCTGTACCTGGACGGGAAATGCCGAAAGCTAAAGGGGGGCGCTTCTGTTGAGTCGAAGTTCAGATGGGACCCCCTTGCTTACTAAACTCCTGCTCAGAGAGGAGTCTAAGTGCAGCAGGGTCCAAACTTAGCCCCAGGCTGGATCTACGCTTTGTGTCTGTTGTGAGGTTCGGAATGGACCCCCTTGCTTTCTAAACTCTTCCTCGGAGAAGAGTCTAGGTGCGGCTGGATCCAAACTTAGCCCCAGATGGATCTACAGCTCATGTCTACAATACACAGAGCGTAGGGGAAACACCTAAGGGATTACATTTATATATGGCCAAAGGACTGCATGTGCTCACTCAACCCCTTATATCACTTAGCTGGGATTTCAGAGTTTCATCATTCTGCACCTCGACGTCCTTACCTCCCCTCCAGGGGCCTGGGGTCTGCTGGATTGCGGTCCGGATCCTTGGTCTCTGGAGGCAAACTCTCAGGCAAAGTCCATGAAAACAAGTAACCGAACAGAGTGGTACGGCGGGAGGGCTGACTCGAACTGCTGCCTTTGCTGAGGTCCCACCCGAGTGTAGAAATTCCTGGGTATTTATACCCTTACACACTATTTACCCACCCCTCACACCATGATAGCAACAATAGCAACAGTTGTGTCTGGAGTCTTCTTGCTTCTTAGTGGATCCTTTGCACTGACCTCAGACAGGCCTTTGCTTTGTGCAGCTCTAGATACGGTTTACGGTCCATAGGCACTTCATGCCAGCCTTGAATGTAGTGTTTTCTGTGAATGAATCCTATTTGTTCAAAGAAGTGCAATGCGGGCCTGATCTCACAGGTGGCGATCGTAGTCTGTAGCTGCTTTTGTTGCCGTGAAGCAAAGGTCATAATGACAAGTGATATACTCTTAAGAGGCATTTTTCTTTAGCTAAAAAGACTCATATTGACAACGCGGTCACCTACAAAGAAAAAAAATTAGTTAAGACACTGTCTGTGAAATAACAGCACGCTAGTCAACAATGATCTTTGGTATCAACTGTAAAACACAAGTGAAGGGACTGTCCACTCCCCCTGCCCATGGATACTCTAGCCTGGATGATGGTACAAATTTTGCCTACAGACTTGAATGTGTCAATAGATTAACCATGGACGCCTGGGGCTCGGTCCACCCACACCTGACTCCATGCCTCCGGGCAGAGCAGCTCCAAGACAAACACGCACATGTGCAGACTGATGCTGCACAGAACGCTACAAACACCACCACTCCAACAGGAACAAAGTCATTCAACCATGAGAACAGCAGAGACGGCACCAAAACAAACTACAGGGAGGCAGTGGTGAGGCGAGGAGCCTCTACTGCTACCCCAAAACAAAAAGGAGCCGAACATCACAGCTCCTTACGAGACGGCGCCACTGGCACAACAAACAAACGGAGACGGCGCCACTGGCACAACAAACAGAGACGGCGCAAGTGCAAGTAACTCCTGCAAAACCTAAAGACTTCAGGATGCTGGGAAGAAGTGCCAGTCCCTTAGACTGGATGGGTAGGGAGCAGAGCTGCCCACGCAGCCCAGAACTACACTATAAAACACGACTGACCAGAAATGTCCGAGATGCAGGAACCATCCACGCTTTCAGCTGCTGATACAAGAAAACCGGCACCCAACTGGCAACAGGCCAATTGGCACCGGCATTCCAGACCCCGGGATGGCACCTGAGATGCCGGTCGTGCCCCTCGGGCACGACGAGACCCCAGGATCGTCTGAACGGCGCAAGGCAGGCTTCCCGAAGTGCACAACAACGCAGACACAGGCTGGAGCTGCCCTGCCCAAGCTGGCATCGCACTGTAAGGTTCCCTGCGCCCTTTACCCACCCAAAGGGGACTGTTCCTGGACGGCCCTTTCCCCTCTGAGACCTTTAGCCCCCCGCCCCTGCAGTTCCCAGCCCCTCCCCAGCCCCCGTGCCTCCACTTAGCTTTCAGAGGGCCAAGGGACCGAATCCATCCGGGGAGGAAAACACCACATGGGCTCACGGGGATCTTCCTGCATTGCCGGGTTCCTCATCAACATCTGCAACAACACAAGTTAACACACACTCACTAAGCAGTGCCAGCACTAAATATCATGTGCATCAACACCGACGACATCCACAGCACCCACCTCCCCCGAAGTTCCCAGGCGTTCCATTCAGCCTCTCGTGCCATGGGCGCAGGCAGAAACCCTCACCACTCGTGGCACCTAAGACAGCAGAAAAAGAGCTCTAGTGCTTGGGACAAGTCCCCAGCCCCACACTCCTCCTCACCCCTACCCCTGCTCACTGCAAACGGTCCTCTGAGTCCAAAGGGGTCCACAAAGCCCCTGCAAAACAAGAAGGAAACGCTGAACCGAGTCACCAGGCAGTACTGTGCTCCTGAACACCAGCCACCTCCTCACCTTCTTGGCTGCTGGTCGGCGTGCGGCTTCGCCCCTCCGAGCTTGCCTGTAGCGCCTGCTAAAACAAAGGCGCATGCTCAGATACTGCCCAAAAGCACAGCCTGCCCACAGACGGTCCCATGTCCCGCCCCTTTACCTTGGCTGCTCACCCACCTGGCCTCCATCACCTTCACCTGCCACACTGTTGACCGCGTTGAGGCCCAGCTACCACCTGTAAAACACAAGCAAAGGATGCTGAGACCTGCACCAGAAACACAACACCTGAAATGAGACGCTGCTTCGGCCCAGCGCTCCTTGCTCACCTCGACCGAGGAGCTGCGGTGCCGATACCCGGCTTTCCTCCTCGCTTCGCACCTATAAAATAGAGAAACAACCAAACTTACATAGAGGCACATGGCACACCTTCCCTCTGAGACCTCGCACCGGCCCACCTGCTCACGGCGCTCGGCTTGCCTCTTCCGTCGCTCTTTTGGGCCAAGTTTTCCCTCTGCATCTGAAATCAAGGTATTCAACAGGTCACCCAGATGCTGATCAACAGCTTGACCATTCCACAGGTCTGCTTTCTATTCACAAATAACACCAGAAGCTCTAATCGAGCCCCTAAATTACTGGTGAAGGGACTGCCCACTGCCCCTGCCCACAGCTGCTCCGTCCTAGATGACTGAACAACCTTTGCCCACACTATTACATATATCAAGAGATTAACCATGGACTCCTAGGGCTCAGTCCACCCACCCATGACTCTACGCCTGCGGGCAGAGCAGCTCCGAGCCAAATGCGCACATGCGAAGACTGACGCTCCACAGAACGCTACAAACAGCACGACTGCAACAGCACCAAAAACGCTCGACAATGAGAATGACTCCAAGACCAGAGACTGCATCAATCAAAAGAACCTGTGGGGAGGCAGAAGAGAGGCGAGAAGCCTCTACTGCAACCCCAAAACAAAAAGGAGCCGAACGTCACGGCCCCTTACGAGACGGCGGCACTGGCACAAACCAACCAACCGACCGAGACGGCGGCACTGGCACAAACCAACCAACCGACCGAGACGGCGGCACTGGCACAAACCAACCAACCGAGACGGCGGCACTGGCACAAACCAACCAACCAACCGAGACGGCGGCACTGGCACAAACCAACCAACCAACCGAGACGGCGGCACTGGCACAAACCAACCAACCAACCGAGACGGCGGCACTGGCACAAACCAACCAACCAACCGAGACGGCGGCACTGGCAAAACGCTCCCGCAAGACCTAAAAACTTCTTCCCAGCATCCTGAAGTGCCAGTCCCTTAGACTGGATGGGTAGAGAGCAGAGCTGCCCACGCAGCCCTGAACACCACCATAAAACAACTGACCAGAAATGTCCAAGGCGCAAGAACCATCCACGCTTTCGGCTGCTGATACAAGAAAACCGGCACCCAATTGGCGATAGGCCAATCGGCACCCGCATTCCAGACCCCGGGATGGCGCCTGAGATGTCTGTCATGCCCCTCGGGCACGACGAGACCCCAGGATCGTCTGAACGGCGCAAGGCAGGCTTCCCGAAGTGCACAACAACGCAGACACAGGCTGGAGCTGCCCTGCCCAAGCTGGCATCGCACTGTAAGGTTCCCTGCGCCCTTTACCCACCCAAAGGGGACTGTTCCTGGACGGCCCTTTCCCCTCTGAGATCTTTAGCCCCCCGCCCCTGCAGTTCCCAGCCCCTTCCCAGCCCCCGTGCCTCCACTTAGCTTTCAGAGGGCCAAGGGACTGAATCCATCCGGGGAGGAAAACCCCACATGGGCTCACGGGGATCTTCCTGCAGTTGCCAGTTTCCCCTTCATCCCCTGCAATAAGAAAAGAAAACAGACACACACTATTGAGCACCAGGGTAATATTTACCAGTACTAGTCTAATAGCCACTGCGCACCTTGGCTGAGTTCTGGGAAGGACATTTGAATGATCCACCAGGGGCCACCGCCCACTGCAAGGGTTCTGGGGACAACCCCGTGTTCTGTGGGTGATCAGGGAGGCGATGAGCCACCCCAGAGCCAGAAAGACACTCTGCCTTATGGCCCCGCTGCTTCCTGCAGAAGTGCTAGAACTCCATCTACAGATACAAGACGCTCACTCTAACCCCTGCTAGATCACCTGAGCGTCAGTCCTAGGAGAAAAGATTGTATCAGCAGCTTGGTATACAGCAGCACAAACCAAAACACAACGCTCCATTTTCATTGCAGTTAGGAGCTCCAGGAAAATGCAAATCTTCTAGAATTCAATCAATAAATTATGCAAGTTACAAACCTTTGCTGCTCCTGGAGCTCTTACCTCTAGCAGACACCTCCACTTCTCCAAACAGGTCTGTCCATGCTGACTAAACAGCTCCAAAGCTGCCCACTGCTGAAGGAGCAGCAGAGAACCAGCACCAAAGCAGCCCTGGAGCAGAATGAGCTCTCTGCCCAGGGGCTGGGGCTCAAATACCCCGGGCCCCGCCCACCCCCCTCCCACAATCCCCTGGGGAAGGGGCGGGGTCAATCAGCCCAGGCCCCGCCCACCACCCTGACCAATCACCTGGGGAAGGGGCGGGGTCAATAATTAATATGGTAATAAATAGATTCTACGAGAATCTCTTCTAAAAAGTAACCCAGGGCTTTCTTTGCCTCCCCAGGACTCCAAAGGTCTCCCCAGGACCCCCCTCATCCTCCAGGGCTCCCCGGACCCTCCCCAGCTATCGCCTCGTCTCCCTGGGGCTCCCCTGAGATCCACCGTCCTCCCCAGGGTTCGCATCGATTCCCCGAGGCTGCCAAGTTCTCCCCAGGGCTCGTCTTGGTTCCTCAGGGCTCCCCAAAACGTGTCTTGGTTCCCCAGGGCTCCCCAAAACGTGTCTTGGTTCCTCAGGGCTCCACATTCCTCCCCAGGGCTCCCCAAAACGTGTCTTGGTTCCTCAGGGCTCCACATTCCTCCCCAGGGCTCCCCAAAACGTGTCTTGGTTCCTCAGGGCTCCACATTCCTCCCCAGGGCTCCCCAAAACGTGTCTTGGTTCCTCGGGGCTCCCCATTCCTCCCCAGGCTCCCCAAAACGTGTCTTGGTTCCCCGGGCTCCCCATTCCTCCCCAGGGCTCCCCAAAACGTGTCTTGGTTCCTCAGGGCTCCCCAGAACGTGTCTTGGTTCCCCAGGCTCCCCATTCCTCCCCAGGGCTCCCCAAAACGTGTCTTGGTTCCCCGGGCTCCCCATTCCTCCCCAGGCTCCCCAAAACGTGTCTTGGTTCCCCAGGGCTCCCCATTCCTCCCCAGGGCTCCCCAAAACGTGTCTTGGTTCCCCAGAGCTCCCCATTCCTCCCCAGGCTCCCCAAAACGTGTCTTGGTTCCCCGGGCTCCCCATTCCTCCCCAGGCTCCCCAAGACGTGTCTTGGTTCCTCAGGGTTCCCCAAAACGTGTCTTGGTTCCTCAGGGCTCCCCAAAACGTGTCTTGGTTCCCCGGGCTCCCCATTCCTCCCCAGGGCTCCCCAAAACGTGTCTTGGTTCCTCAGGGCTCCCCAAAACGTGTCTTGGTTCCCCGGGCTCCCCATTCCTCCCCAGGGCTCCCCAAAACGTGTCTTGGTTCCCCAGGGCTCCCCATTCCTCCCCAGGCTCCCCAAAACGTGTCTTGGTTCCCCAGGGCTCCCCATTCCTCCCCAGGGCTCCCCAAAACGTGTCTTGGTTCCCCGGGCTCCCCATTCCTCCCCAGGGCTCCCCAAAACGTGTCTTGGTTCCCCGGGCTCCCCATTCCTCCCCAGGGCTCCCCAAAACGTGTCTTGGTTCCCCAGAGCTCCCCATTCCTCCCCAGGCTCCCCAAAACGTGTCTTGGTTCCTCAGGGCTCCCCAGAACGTGTCTTGGTTCCCCGGGCTCCCCATTCCTCCCCAGGCTCCCCAAAACGTGTCTTGGTTCCTCAGGGCTCCCCATTCCTCCCCAGGCTCCCCTACAGGCCTCTGTTGGCTCTGTCGGGCCAGGGGCGTGGTCTCCACCCGGGGGCGTGGCTCCTGTGGGGGGCGTGGTCTTCCAGAAGGGGGCGTGGTCTGCAAGATGGGGGCGTGGTCTCCAAGCCGGGGCTCAGTCCCGGTTCCCCCCCGGGTCCTAGCGCCCCCCCAGCCCCGGGGACCAGGACAACCCTCAGGGGATGGGAGGGGGGGACCCACTTACTCCCATTTGGGGGTGCACAAAAAGGGGGGGCAGGTGATGGTCTGACACCAGCCCGGGGGCGTTGGGGCTCCTCGCGGGGGCAGGGCAGCTCGTGGGTACTGGGGAAGGGGCCACGGGGGTGCCCACGGTATTTGGGGGCTCTGGAGGTGACACCCCCACTGGGACCCAGGCGCCTTCGTGATTCCCAGGGGGGTCCCCTCGGTGTCCCCGGGGGATCCCCCAGCCCCATAGGCTCTGCCTGTAGCCCCCCCCAGTCCCCCACGCCCACCCCATAGACCCTTGTGCCCCCCCCATAATGGGCAGTGGAGGCGTGGTCAGAAAGGGTGGTGATGTGGACAGAGGTGTGGGGTGCTGTGGGGCAGAAACATGGATCTGTGGGGCAGAATGCAGAAGCCGTGAGGTGCTATGTATGTATAGGGTAGAGTGCAGGAGCTATGGGGTGCTGTGGGGCACCACTGTGGATCTATGGGGCAGATTGGAGGAGCTATGGGGCGCTGTGGGGCAGCACTGCAGATCTATGGGGCAGAGTGAAGGATCTATGGGGTGCTGTGGGGCAGTGCTGTGGATCTATGGGGCAGAGTGAAGGATCTATGGGGTGCTGTGGGGCAGCACTGCAGATCTATGGGGCAGAGTGAAGGATCTATGGGGTGCTGTGGGGCAGTGCTGTGTGTCTATGGGGCAGAATGGATGAGCTATGGGGCAAACAAACCCCTCCGGTTTCACCGAAACGCCCCAAAAGACGACTCTCCAGGCTCCCCGTGGTCATGTCACTTTATTTATTGTCCCCCTGCCCCTTTTGGGGGGGGGCGGAGCCTTTGGAAGGCGCCAGCCAATCAGGCAAGAGCGATGGTCATGTGTGGGAGGAGCTCGGCCAGGTGTGCGGGGCTTCTAGACCAGGGCCAAGGGTCTGTTGGCCAATTGGAGGCGGCGCAGCTGCGGGCAGCCAGCCAATGGGGCGAGGGCGGAGGCGTGGCCGAGGGCTGGGGGCGGAGTCAAGGGGAGGAGCCAATCAGAGCCCGGCCCCAGCGCCCCCAGTTCATCCCAGTGACCCCCCAGTCCCTCCCCGTCCATGGCTGTTCCCCTTCAGTTCCTCTGGTTTCCATGGAGATCCAGCTCCTCCAGGCAGGGAGGGGCGGGAACCCCCGCAGGGTCATGACCTTGTTGAGTGACAGGTCCAGAACCTGCGGGGGAGGGGCAGCCGGACGCCTGGGTCCCTCCCGGACGCCTGGGTCCCTTATTTTGGGGCACTGCTGTGTCCCCACTGGACGCTCTGTCAGGCTTCGTTGGGCTCTGTCGGCCTCTGTCAAGCTCTGTCGGGCTCTTTTGGGCTTTGTCAGGCTCGGAACACCCTCTGTCAGCCTCCGTCACCTTCAGCTGCCACGCTGTTGACCGCGTTGAGGCCCAGCTACCCCCTGTAAAACACAAGCAAAGGATGCTCGTACCTGCACCAGAAACACAAGACCTGAAACGAGATGCTGCTTCAGCCCTGCGCTCCTTGCTCACCTCGACCGAGGAGCTGCGGTGCTGATACCCGGCTTTCCTCTTGGCTTCACACCTATAAAACAGAGAAACAACCAAACTTACATAGGGGCACACGGACAACGCCACTCTAACAGCACCAAAAACACCCAACAACAAGCACCACTGCAAGACCGGAGATGGCATCAATCAAAAGAATCCACAGGGCGGCAGCGGTGAGGCGAGGAGCCTCTACTGCAAACCCCGAAGAAAAAGGAGCCGAACATCACGGCGCCTTACGAGACGGCAGCACCGGCACAGCAAACGGAGACGGCAGCACCGGCACAGCAAACGGAGACGGCAGCACCGGCACAGCAAACGGAGACGGCAGCACCGGCACAGCAAACCCCCGAGTTCAGGCGGCCAGTTCCCCATCCAGGGCCCCACGGGCACCTGCTGGGACTGGCAGGTGGGGACTCGGCGCAGCCGGGACTCGAACCCGCAACCCCCGAGTTCAGGCGGCCAGTTCCCCATCCAGGGCCCCACGGGCACCTGCTGGGACTGGCAGGTGGGGACTCGGCGCAGCCGGGACTCGAACCCGCAACCCCCGAGTTCAGGCGGCCAGTTCCCCATCCAGGGCCCCACGGGCACCTGCTGGGACTGGCAGGTGGGGACTCGGCGCAGCCGGGACTCGAACCCGCAACCCCCGAGTTCAGGCGGCCAGTTCCCCATCCAGGGCCCCACGGGCACCTGCTGGGACTGGCAGGTGGGGACTCGGCGCAGCCGGGACTCGAACCCGCAACCCCCGAGTTCAGGCGGCCAGTTCCCCATCCAGGGCCCCACAGGCACCTGCTGCAGGTGGGACTCGAACCCCCAACTCCTGGTTTAGGGGCCAGCGGCACCTGGGACCCTCATCACCCTCGCCGAACATTCTCTTCTCTTTATACCATTTTAACCCATTTTAAATGTTTTCCCCCCTTTCCAAGCAGTTTCTCTCACATTTTATTCCTCTCCCCCCCTTTTCAGATCGACACAATTTCACTTTTAAGGTGTTTTAACCCTGTTTTTAACCCTTCCCGTTGTATTTACACCACACTTGATTTATTTTATGTGCAGTTAACATACTTTAAAACAGACGGTTTGGGCATCTTTTATATAAAATACTCCTTAAAAATCTCCATCTTGTGTCTATTTTGCATCAAATAGACTTTTGAAGTGTCCAGTTTATGGCAAATATCCATTAAAATGGTTTTCTTGGTGCCTATTTTATATGAAATTCTCATTAAAATGGCAATTTTGTGTCCATTTTACATCATATTTACATTAAAATGTTTATTTTTGTTCCTATTCCATCCAAAATTCCCATTAAAATGGTGATTTTTGTCCACTTCACGTCAAATTTACATTAAAATCTCCATTCTTGCACCTCACGTCCAGCGCACACAAAATCGTCCATTTTACGACAAATCTGCACTAAATGTCCATTTTTGTATCTATTTTATGGAAAATACATATTTTAAATGTCTATTTTGTGCGTTTTCTGTCAACACCAAAACGTGGATTTTCCACCCAAAACAGGCGTTTTCCCCGATTTCGCCCCATTTTCCATATTTCACATTTTTAAACGTTTTTTAACCCAAATTTTTGGGCATTTTGGGGCTGGATCCCCTTTTGTGGGACTCACCTGCTCCTCCGGTGATGTCATCAGCCCCAGTGACATCATCACCCCACAAAAAGGCCAAACACATGGGAAACACTCATTACTTTAATTAATTAACTCATTTACATATTTACATACCTACAAAAATAAAGGGTGGGGACTATGCGGGGGGGGCCCCGGTTTTGGGGGGAAAATGACAAATTTCGGGGGGAAAAGGCCCCGAATCAGCCCCCGGCCGCCAGTTTGGGAACCACAAAACCCCCTTAAAACCCCCAAAAAAACCCATTTTTGTGCAGATTTCAGGGTGCCCCCCCAGCTCCCCCACCGGGGGGGGGCACGACCCTGCCCCCCCCTTTTTTTGGGGGGGGGGGGCCCACATTTTGGGGTGAAAAAACAACCCAAATGTTCCGCTTTTCCTCACCCCCAGCCACCGTGTTCGGCTCCTTGGACCCCCTTAAATGCCCCAAAAATGCCCATTTTTGTGCACAGAAGTGGGGGAGACGTTTTGGGGCAAAAAGAGCCTGTTCCCCACTTTTCCCACCCCCAATACATAAAAACTAGGGGGAAACAATTTTGGGGGAAAACCCCCCCAAATTTGCCCTTTCTCCCCAGCCTCAGGCACCATTTTAGGTTCCTTAAACCTCCCCAAAAAAACCCATTTTTTGCCCAAAAGCAGGGTGGAGACACATTTTGGGGTGAAAAGAGCCTGTTCCCCACTTTCCCCCCCCCCCAATACATAAAAACTGGGGGAAACAAAATTCTGCGAGAAAAACCCCCCGAACGTGCCCCTTTCTCCCCCCTCCAGCCGCCACTTCAGGCCCCTCCTCAGTGCCCCAAACCCCCCGTTTTTCCCCCAAAACGCCCGTTTGTTGCCCTCAGTGCCGCCCCGCGCCCAGCAGGAGGCGCCGTCCCGCCTCGTAATCATCCTGATCAACGCTAACGAGCAACCGCACGTCCTGGGGCCCCCCCCCCAAAAACACCCCCCTGAGCGCCTCCCCCAGCGCCCCCGTCACGTAATCGCCCCAAAACGCCTCCAAATAGGCCAATTCCGAAAACTTGATGTCGCACAGAATCGAGCCCAGATCCCGCGATTTCAGGACCCCGCTGGCCTGGCCGAAAATGTCAAGTTCTCGCCCCAAACCGCGGGGCCGGGAGGAGCCGACGCTGCGGCGCAGGACGGACTCGGGGTCGCTCAGCTCGGCACGGACGCGCAGGCGGACGTCTGGGGACAAAAAGGATGAAATTGGGAAAAAAAGGGAAAAAACAGCACTTAGAGAGGGAAAGGGGGGTCCAGGGAACAGATTTGGGGGCAAAAATGGGAATTAGGGGGAAAAATGGGGGTTGAGGTTGCTCAGGTTGAGCAGATGCGCAAGCGGACGTCTGGGGGAAAAAAAGGATGAAACTGGGAAAAAATGGAAAAAAACAGCAGTTAGAGAGGGAAAGGGGGGACCAGGGAACAGATTTGGGGGGTTATATGGGAAATTTGGGGGAAAAAATGGGAATTAGGGGAGAAATTGGGGTTGAGGTCCCTCAGGTTGAGCGGACGCGCAGGTGGATGTTTGGGGAAAAAAAAACACACAGAGAAATTGGGAAAAAACGGCAGTTTTACAGGAAGATGGAGGTGGGGGGAGGGAAATCGAGGGGAAATTTGGGGAAAAAAATGGGAATTCATGGGAGAAATGGGGGTGGAGGGGGAAAAGTGGGGGTTGAGGTCACTCGGGTCAGAGCAGACGTGCAGGCAGATGTTTGGGGGGAAAAAGGGCGAAACTGGGAAAAAAAATCGGAGTTAGAGAGGGGAATAAGGGTGGGGGAGACGGACTGGGGAGAAATTTGGGGGGAAAAATGGGAATTTGAAAGAAAAATGGGGATTGGGGGGGAAATAGAGATGGATAAAGGAAAAAAGGGGATCTGGGGACCAAAAAACCAGGGGATTTGGGACAAACCCTGGGAGTTTATGGAGTGACCAGCCCCAGTCTGACCAGTAGCCCCAGCAGGTTTTGCCCCAAACTCGGGGATTTTGCCCCAAACTCACCACACGTGACCTTGGGCGGCGGCTCCAGGGGGGGCGGGGCCGGGTGGGGGAGGGGCGGGTGTGTCCTCCTGCGGGGGCGGAGCCTCTTCCGGGGGGCGGGGCCTGGGGGGAGACAGGGGTCAGTGACCTATGGGGACGTACAGAACCCCTATAGGGCCCTGTAACCACCCATAGTGCCCCATAGGTCCCTGTACGGCCCCACAACAACCCCCATATGAGCCCTACAGCCCCTATAGTGTCCTATGGGAGCCCCACAGTGACCTATAGAACCCCCGGACCACCCCACAGCCCCTATAGTGCCCCACAGGAACACTGCATGAGCCCCACAGCACCTATAGTGCCCTATAGGACCCTGGTAACAGCCCATGTGCCCTACAGAACCATATATGAGCCTTATAGTGCCCCCAGCACCTATAGCACCCCTATACCACCCCATGACTACATATAGAACCCCACAGAGCCCCTACTACCCCCCCAGCCCCTATAGCACCCCCTATGCCCCCCAGCACCCCGTATCACCCCACAACCAGCTACAGAAACCCTACAGCACCCCATGACCACCCATAGCACCCTATGGCAGCACCTATACAAACCCTATAGAACCCCCATACCCCCACAGCACCTACAGCACCCTATAGTGCCCATATACCACCCCACAAACACCTATAGAAACCCTATAGCACCTCATAGAGCCCCCATACCCCCCCCCCCCAGCTCCTATAGCCCCCCCATACACCTCCAGCAGCTATAGCACCCTATACCCCCCCATACCTTCCTCAGTAACTATGGAAACCATATAGTCCCCCCATACCCCCCCAGCACCCATAGCACCCCATAGGACCCCTATGCCACCCCATAACCACCTATAGATGGCCTAT
The DNA here is from genome assembly GCF_036013445.1 of Caloenas nicobarica. Lineage (NCBI taxonomy): Eukaryota > Metazoa > Chordata > Aves > Columbiformes > Columbidae > Caloenas > Caloenas nicobarica. The sequence goes on from NW_027017220.1 coordinate 180,988, forward strand.
AGCACCCCCATATTCCCCCAACCCCTACAGCAACCCCATATACCCACCAGCACCTATAGACACCCTATAGTTTCCCATACCCCCCAGCATTTATAGCACCCTATAGCCCCCTCAGCACCTATAGAGCCCTATAACACTGCCATAGCCCAACAGCATCTATAGCACCCTATAGCAGCCCCGTACTTTCTCCAGTACCTACAGAAACCCTATAGCCCCCAACACCTCCACAACCCTATAGCCCCCCAACACTTATACAGCCCCTATAACACCCTCATACCCTCCCCAGTACATATAGCATGCTATAGTCCCCCCATACCTCCACCAGCACCTATAGACATGCTATGGTCCTTATAGAACCTCTACAGACCCCTAAAGAACCCCACAGACACCTATAAAACCCTAGAGACCCCTATAGAACTCACGCTCCCCCCGCCGCTCTCTGGCAGCTCTGTCTGCGTTGCGCTCGGGGGAAACTGGAAAAAAATAAACAGGAAAAAAAAAACCAAAAACGCTCCCATTATTTGGGCAAAAGCCACTGGGTGACATCACGGCTCATAACCGGGGGCACAAACCACTGCAGGTCGGGCCCAAAACTCCCATTATTCTGGTGACCCAAACCCCCCGTTATTTGGGTCATTTCCCCCACAGGGGACCCCAAGTGACCCTAGGGTGACCCCAGATGATGTCAGGGTGATGTCACAGCACCGCAATGACGTCATAGCCAGGGTGCGGCCTCCTCAGCATCACAAATCTCAACAGGTCATGCCCAGAACCCCTGTGATTTGAGTGCCTCAAAACTCCAGTTATTTTAACGATTTCCCCCTCGGGTGACCCCCGGTGAGCCTGGATGACATCACGGTGATGTCACAGTGCTGTGATGACATCATTACCGGGGCGGGGCCGCCGTAACGTCACAAATCTCAGCAGGTCGTGTCGCCGCAGCCGCCGCAGCAGCCGCAGCAGGTTCCCCAAATTCCCCTCGTCGCACAGACCCCGACGCTCCAGCTCCAGCAGCAGCTCCTGGGGGGGCCGGGGGGGTCCCCCCAAATCCAGGGGGGCGTCCAGAGCGTCCGGGGGGGTCCCCGAACCCCACGGGGGCGCCTGGTCCAGGAGAAACGACAGAAGAGCCGCGTCCCGGGGGGTCAGTTGGGCCCCCAGCACCTCGAAGAGGCGGCGCAGGGACAACATCCCATAATAGTCCAGGCAGGCGTCCTCCTCCCACGTCTGTCGCGATATCGGGGTCACGTCGCGATAGCTGGAGCCGTTGTCAGCGTCCGACCCCCCCCCAGGTGGGGAGTGGAGCTGGGAGAGCGACCGGAGCGACTCCAGGGTGGAAGCCAGTCACTAATTAACAGTAATTAACCTGCAAATAAGCAACAGGGAGATGAGAAAAGGGCCCCGAGCCAACACCCCAAACCGGGGGTTCAGACGCCCGAAAAACACCCAAAGAAAACCACCCCAAAATCACTAAAAATCCCCCTCTCTAAAAAACCACCAAAAAGCCCCCAAAGCCACCATGAAATCCAAAAAAGTCCCCAGGGAAAACACAGCAAAACCCCCCCAAAAATAACAGGAAACCCCCAATCTCACCCCAAAACCCCCACAAAAACACCAAAAAGGCCCCAAAAAGCACCCAAATAACACCCATATCCCCCCAAACTCACCCCAGAAAACACCAAAAAGTCCCAAAAACCACCAACCCCCCCAAAACCCTCATTATCTCCCCAAATCCAACCCAAAACTCCCTAAAACACACCCAAAACCCCCACAAAAAAAACCTCAAAAACCCCAAACCCACCGAAAGTTCCCCGAACAAGAAGTCCCCCCAAAAAACGAAACCCACCCATAAGCCCCCCCAAAAAGCCCAAAGAACACCCCAAAACAACAACCCCGCCCCCAAAACCACTTGAAACCTTCTCGGAGTCCCTTTAACACACCCGGACTCTCGCAAAACCCCCCGCAGGGCCCCCCAACGCCCCGACCCCCCCGGCATGTCTCCACCGCCCCCCCCGCGAAACTTTTACCTCAGGCCCGCGCCCGCCGCGCCCGGACCCTTCTGGCACCTTCGATCGCTCTGCGCGTGCGCGACGCCGGACGCACGCCCATCTGCGCCAGACCACGCCCCCTCCCCGCCCAGACCACGCCCCCTCCCCGCCCACCGCACGCGGCGGCGCCGGCCCCCGGCCGCGTGACCCACGTGCGTGGGCGGGGCCGACCCGCGCGCCGCGCCCCCCCGCCCCGCCCACCGGCCGTGCGCACGCGCGGGAGCTGCGCTGGTGGCGCGGGGGGGGGGGGACGGAAACAGCGCAGGGCCGGGGGGCTGCGGGAGTGAGCGAGCGGCGGGGCGGGAGGCAGGAGCGGGCTGCGGGGCTGCGGGAGTGAGCAGCGGGGCGGGAGGCAGGGGCGGGCTGCGGGGCTGCGGGAGTGAGCAGCGGGGCGGGAGACAGGAGCGGGCTGCGGGGCTGCGGGAGTGAGCAGCGGGGCGGGAGACAGCAGCGGGCTGCGGGGCTGCGGGAGGGGCCGCACAACTGGAGCAGCGGGCCGGGAGACAGGAGCGGGCTGCAGGGCTGCGGGGCTGCGGGAGGGGCCGCACAACTGGAGCAGCGGGCCGGGAGACAGGAGCGGGCTGCAGGGCTGCGGGGCTGCGGGAGGGGCCGCACAACTGGAGCAGCGGGCCGGGAGACGCCAGCCGGCTGCGGGGCCGCGCGAGGAGCGCAGGGCAGGCCGCCGGCTCCGCGCAAATGACGTAGCGGCCGCTCCCTTCCCCCCCGCCCTCCTCCGGCTCGCACGCGCCCCGCCACGTGCGAATCGCGGCCCCGCCCCCCGCGTGCCCGCGCACGTGCGCAGCCGCGTGTAAACACACGTGACCCCGCCCACGCCCAGCGCCCAATCCCTCACCGCGCATGCGCGGCCGGGGAAGGGGGCGGGGACGCGGCCCCGCCGTTGTCACCACCCACTTGTGGGCGTGGCCCGCCTGCAAAGCGCCGCGGCCGCTGATTGGGGGGCCGCGAGCCAATGAGGGCGCCGGGAGAAGAGGGCGGTGAGACCGGCGGGAGCACCTGGGTCCTTGTGCCCCGCAGACGGTCCGCACCCCCGGACACGGACACAGCCGGGGTGCACCCCCGGACACGGACACAGCCGGGCCGTTCCCCAGACACACACACAGCCGGGCTGCACCCCAGACACACACACAGCCGGGCTGCACCCCAGACACACACACAGCCGGGCTGCACCCCAGACACACACACAGCCGGGCCGTTCCCCAGACACACACACAGCCGGGCCGTTCCCCAGACACACACACAGCCGGGCTGTTCCCCAGACACACACACAGCCGGGCTGCACCCCAGACACACACACAGCCGGGCTGCACCCCAGACACACACACAGCCGGGCTGCACCCCAGACACACACACAGCCGGGCTGCACCCCAGACACACACACAGCCGGGCCGTTCCCCAGACACACACACAGCCGGGCCGTTCCCCAGACACACACACAGCCGGGCCGTTCCCCAGACACACACACAGCCCGGCCGTTCCCCAGACACACACACAGCCCGGCCGTTCCCCAGACACACACACAGCCGGGCTGCACCCCAGACACACACACAGCCGGGCCGCACCCCAGACACACACACAGCCGGGCTGTTCCCCAGACACACACACAGCCGGGCTGTTCCCCAGACACACACACAGCCGGGCTGCACCCCAGACACACACACAGCCGGGCCGTTCCCCAGACACACACACAGCCGGGCCGTTCCCCAGACACACACACAGCCGGGCCGTTCCCCAGACACACACACAGCCGGGCTGCACCCCAGACACACACACAGCCGGGCTGCACCCCAGACACACACACAGCCGGGCCGTTCCCCAGACACACACACAGCCGGGCTGTTCCCCAGACACACACACAGCCGGGCCGTTCCCCAGACACACACACAGCCGGGCCGTTCCCCAGACACACACACAGCCGGGCTGCACCCCAGACACACACACAGCCGGGCTGCACCCCAGACACACACACAGCCGGGCTGCACCCAGACACACACACAGCCGGGCTGCACCCCAGACACACACACAGCCGGGCCGTTCCCCAGACACACACACAGCCGGGCTGTTCCCCAGACACACACACAGCCGGGCCGTTCCCCAGACACACACACAGCCGGGCTGCACCCCAGACACACACACAGCCGGGCTGTTCCCCAGACACACACACAGCCGGGCTGCACCCCAGACACACACACAGCCGGGCCGTTCCCCAGACACACACACAGCCGGGCTGCACCCAGACACACACACAGCCGGGCTGCACCCCAGACACACACACAGCCGGGCCGTTCCCCAGACACACACACAGCCGGGCCGTTCCCCAGACACACACACAGCCGGGCTGCACCCCAGACACACACACAGCCGGGCCGTTCCCCAGACACACACACAGCCGGGCTGCTCCCCAGACACACACACAGCCGGGCCGTTCCCCAGACACACACACAGCCGGGCTGTTCCCCAGACACACACACAGCCGGGCTGCACCCCAGACACACACACAGCCGGGCCGTTCCCCAGACACACACACAGCCGGGCCGTTCCCCAGACACACACACAGCCGGGCTGTTCCCCAGACACACACACAGCCGGGCCGTTCCCCAGACACACACACAGCCGGGCCGTTCCCCAGACACACACACAGCCGGGCTGCACCCCAGACACACACACAGCCGGGCCGTTCCCCAGACACACACACAGCCGGGCTGCTCCCCAGACACACACACAGCCGGGCCGTTCCCCAGACACACACACAGCCGGGCTGTTCCCCAGACACACACACAGCCGGGCTGCACCCCAGACACACACACAGCCGGGCTGCACCCCAGACACACACACAGCCGGGCCGTTCCCCAGACACACACACAGCCGGGCCGTTCCCCAGACACACACACAGCCGGGCCGTTCCCCAGACACACACACAGCCGGGCTGCACCCCAGACACACACACAGCCGGGCTGCACCCCAGACACACACACAGCCGGGCTGCACCCAGACACACACACAGCCGGGCTGCACCCAGACACACACACAGCCGGGCCGTTCCCCAGACACACACACAGCCGGGCTGCACCCCAGACACACACACAGCCGGGCTGCACCCCAGACACACACACAGCCGGGCCGTTCCCCAGACACACACACAGCCGGGCCGTTCCCCAGACACACACACAGCCGGGCTGCACCCCAGACACACACACAGCCGGGCTGCACCCCAGACACACACACAGCCGGGCTGCACCCCAGACACACACACAGCCGGGCTGCACCCCAGACACACACACAGCCGGGCTGCACCCCAGACACACACACAGCCGGGCCGTTCCCCAGACACACACACAGCCGGGCCGTTCCCCAGACACACACACAGCCGGGCCGTTCCCCAGACACACACACAGCCGGGCTGTTCCCCAGACACACACACAGCCGGGCCGTTCCCCAGACACACACACAGCCGGGCCGTTCCCCAGACACACACACAGCCGGGCCGCACCCCAGACACACACACAGCCGGGCTGTTCCCCAGACACACACACAGCCGGGCCGTTCCCCAGACACACACACAGCCGGGCTGCACCCCAGACACACACACAGCCGGGCCGTTCCCCAGACACACACACAGCCGGGCTGCACCCCAGACACACACACAGCCGGGCCGTTCCCCAGACACACACACAGCCGGGCTGCACCCCAGACACACACACAGCCGGGCTGTTCCCCAGACACACACACAGCCGGGCTGCACCCCAGACACACACACAGCCGGGCTGCACCCCAGACACACACACAGCCGGGCCGTTCCCCAGACACACACACAGCCGGGCCGCACCCCAGACACACACACAGCCGGGCCGTTCCCCAGACACACACACAGCCGGGCCGTTCCCCAGACACACACACAGCCGGGCTGCACCCCAGACACACACACAGCCGGGCTGCACCCCAGACACACACACAGCCGGGCCGTTCCCCAGACACACACACAGCCGGGCCGTTCCCCAGACACACACACAGCCGGGCCGTTCCCCAGACACACACACAGCCGGGCCGTTCCCCAGACACACACACAGCCGGGCCGTTCCCCAGACACACACACAGCCGGGCTGCACCCCAGACACACACACAGCCGGGCTGTTCCCCAGACACACACACAGCCGGGCTGCACCCCAGACACACACACAGCCGGGCCGTTCCCCAGACACACACACAGCCGGGCCGTTCCCCAGACACACACACAGCCGGGCTGTTCCCCAGACACACACACAGCCGGGCCGCACCCCAGACACACACACAGCCGGGCCGTTCCCCAGACACACACACAGCCGGGCTGCACCCCAGACACACACACAGCCGGGCCGCACCCCAGACACACACACAGCCGGGCTGCACCCAGACACACACACAGCCGGGCTGTTCCCCAGACACACACACAGCCGGGCCGTTCCCCAGACACACACACAGCCGGGCTGCACCCCAGACACACACACAGCCGGGCCGTTCCCCAGACACACACACAGCCGGGCTGCACCCCAGACACACACACAGCCGGGCCGTTCCCCAGACACACACACAGCCGGGCCGTTCCCCAGACACACACACAGCCGGGCTGCACCCCAGACACACACACAGCCGGGCTGCACCCCAGACACACACACAGCCGGGCCGTTCCCCAGACACACACACAGCCGGGCCGTTCCCCAGACACACACACAGCCGGGCTGCACCCCAGACACACACACAGCCGGGCCGTTCCCCAGACACACACACAGCCGGGCCGTTCCCCAGACACACACACAGCCGGGCTGCACCCAGACACACACACAGCCGGGCCGTTCCCCAGACACACACACAGCCGGGCCGCACCCCAGACACACACACAGCCGGGCCGTTCCCCAGACACACACACAGCCGGGCTGCACCCCAGACACACACACAGCCGGGCCGTTCCCCAGACACACACACAGCCGGGCTGTTCCCCAGACACACACACAGCCGGGCTGTTCCCCAGACACACACACAGCCGGGCTGCACCCCAGACACACACACAGCCGGGCCGTTCCCCAGACACACACACAGCCGGGCCGTTCCCCAGACACACACACAGCCGGGCCGTTCCCCAGACACACACACAGCCGGGCCGTTCCCCAGACACACACACAGCCGGGCTGCACCCCAGACACACACACAGCCGGGCTGCACCCCAGACACACACACAGCCGGGCCGTTCCCCAGACACACACACAGCCGGGCCGTTCCCCAGACACACACACAGCCGGGCTGCACCCCAGACACACACACAGCCGGGCTGCACCCCAGACACACACACAGCCGGGCCGTTCCCCAGACACACACACAGCCGGGCCGTTCCCCAGACACACACACAGCCGGGCTGCACCCCAGACACACACACAGCCGGGCTGCACCCAGACACACACACAGCCGGGCTGCACCCCAGACACACACACAGCCGGGCTGTTCCCCAGACACACACACAGCCGGGCCGTTCCCCAGACACACACACAGCCGGGCCGTTCCCCAGACACACACACAGCCGGGCTGCACCCCAGACACACACACAGCCGGGCTGTTCCCCAGACACACACACAGCCGGGCTGCACCCCAGACACACACACAGCCGGGCTGTTCCCCAGACACACACACAGCCGGGCCGTTCCCCAGACACACACACAGCCGGGCCGTTCCCCAGACACACACACAGCCCGGCCGTTCCCCAGACACACACACAGCCGGGCCGTTCCCCAGACACACACACAGCCGGGCCGTTCCCCAGACACACACACAGCCGGGCCGTTCCCCAGACACACACACAGCCGGGCCGTTCCCCAGACACACACACAGCCGGGCTGTTCCCCAGACACACACACAGCCGGGCCGTTCCCCAGACACACACACAGCCGGGCCGTTCCCCAGACACACACACAGCCGGGCTGCACCCCAGACACACACACAGCCGGGCCGTTCCCCAGACACACACACAGCCCGGCCGTTCCCCAGACACACACACAGCCGGGCTGCACCCAGACACACACACAGCCGGGCCGTTCCCCAGACACACACACAGCCGGGCCGTTCCCCAGACACACACACAGCCGGGCCGCACCCCAGACACACACACAGCCGGGCTGTTCCCCAGACACACACACAGCCGGGCTGTTCCCCAGACACACACACAGCCGGGCTGCACCCCAGACACACACACAGCCGGGCTGCACCCCAGACACACACACAGCCGGGCCGTTCCCCAGACACACACACAGCCGGGCCGTTCCCCAGACACACACACAGCCGGGCTGCACCCCAGACACACACACAGCCCGGCCGTTCCCCAGACACACACACAGCCGGGCCGTTCCCCAGACACACACACAGCCGGGCCGCACCCCAGACACACACACAGCCGGGCTGCACCCCAGACACACACACAGCCGGGCTGCACCCAGACACACACACAGCCGGGCTGTTCCCCAGACACACACACAGCCGGGCCGCACCCCAGACACACACACAGCCGGGCTGCACCCCAGACACACACACAGCCGGGCCGTTCCCCAGACACACACACAGCCGGGCCGTTCCCCAGACACACACACAGCCGGGCTGCACCCCAGACACACACACAGCCGGGCTGCACCCCAGACACACACACAGCCGGGCTGCACCCCAGACACACACACAGCCGGGCCGTTCCCCAGACACACACACAGCCGGGCCGTTCCCCAGACACACACACAGCCGGGCCGTTCCCCAGACACACACACAGCCGGGCTGCACCCCAGACACACACACAGCCGGGCTGCACCCCAGACACACACACAGCCGGGCTGCACCCAGACACACACACAGCCGGGCTGCACCCAGACACACACACAGCCGGGCCGTTCCCCAGACACACACACAGCCGGGCTGCACCCCAGACACACACACAGCCGGGCCGCACCCCAGACACACACACAGCCGGGCCGTTCCCCAGACACACACACAGCCGGGCTGTTCCCCAGACACACACACAGCCGGGCCGTTCCCCAGACACACACACAGCCGGGCCGTTCCCCAGACACACACACAGCCGGGCCGTTCCCCAGACACACACACAGCCGGGCTGCACCCCAGACACACACACAGCCGGGCTGCACCCCAGACACACACACAGCCGGGCTGCACCCCAGACACACACACAGCCGGGCTGCACCCAGACACACACACAGCCGGGCTGCACCCCAGACACACACACAGCCGGGCCGTTCCCCAGACACACACACAGCCGGGCTGCACCCCAGACACACACACAGCCGGGCTGTTCCCCAGACACACACACAGCCGGGCCGCACCCCAGACACACACACAGCCGGGCCGTTCCCCAGACACACACACAGCCGGGCTGTTCCCCAGACACACACACAGCCGGGCCGTTCCCCAGACACACACACAGCCGGGCCGTTCCCCAGACACACACACAGCCGGGCCGTTCCCCAGACACACACACAGCCGGGCCGTACCCCAGACACACACACAGCCGGGCTGCACCCCAGACACACACACAGCCGGGCTGCACCCCAGACACACACACAGCCGGGCCGTTCCCCAGACACACACACAGCCGGGCCGTTCCCCAGACACACACACAGCCGGGCCGTTCCCCAGACACACACACAGCCGGGCTGCACCCCAGACACACACACAGCCGGGCCGTTCCCCAGACACACACACAGCCGGGCCGCACCCCAGACACACACACAGCCGGGCCGTTCCCCAGACACACACACAGCCGGGCCGTTCCCCAGACACACACACAGCCGGGCTGCACCCCAGACACACACACAGCCGGGCCGTTCCCCAGACACACACACAGCCGGGCTGTTCCCCAGACACACACACAGCCGGGCTGCACCCCAGACACACACACAGCCGGGCTGCACCCCAGACACACACACAGCCGGGCCGTTCCCCAGACACACACACAGCCGGGCTGTTCCCCAGACACACACACAGCCGGGCTGTTCCCCAGACACACACACAGCCGGGCCGTTCCCCAGACACACACACAGCCGGGCTGTTCCCCAGACACACACACAGCTGGGCCGTTCCCCAGACACACACACAGCCGGGCTGCACCCCAGACACACACACAGCTGGGCCGTTCCCCAGACACACACACAGCCGGGCTGCACCCCAGACACACACACAGCCGGGCCGTTCCCCAGACACACACACAGCCGGGCTGCACCCAGACACACACACAGCCGGGCTGCACCCCAGACACACACACAGCCGGGCCGTTCCCCAGACACACACACAGCCGGGCTGTTCCCCAGACACACACACAGCCGGGCTGTTCCCCAGACACACACACAGCCGGGCTGCACCCCAGACACACACACAGCCGGGCTGTTCCCCAGACACACACACAGCCGGGCTGTTCCCCAGACACACACACAGCCGGGCCGTTCCCCAGACACACACACAGCCGGGCTGCACCCCAGACACACACACAGCCGGGCCGTTCCCCAGACACACACACAGCCGGGCCGTTCCCCAGACACACACACAGCCGGGCCGTTCCCCAGACACACACACAGCCGGGCCGTTCCCCAGACACACACACAGCCGGGCCGTACCCCAGACACACACACAGCCGGGCTGCACCCCAGACACACACACAGCCGGGCCGTTCCCCAGACACACACACAGCCGGGCTGCACCCCAGACACACACACAGCCGGGCCGTTCCCCAGACACACACACAGCCGGGCCGTTCCCCAGACACACACACAGCCGGGCCGTTCCCCAGACACACACACAGCCGGGCTGCACCCCAGACACACACACAGCCGGGCTGTTCCCCAGACACACACACAGCCGGGCCGTACCCCAGACACACACACAGCCGGGCTGCACCCCAGACACACACACAGCCGGGCTGCACCCAGACACACACACAGCCGGGCTGTTCCCCAGACACACACACAGCCGGGCTGTTCCCCAGACACACACACAGCCGGGCTGTTCCCCAGACACACACACAGCCGGGCCGTACCCCAGACACACACACAGCCGGGCCGTTCCCCAGACACACACACAGCCGGGCCGTTCCCCAGACACACACACAGCCGGGCTGCACCCCAGACACACACACAGCCGGGCCGTTCCCCAGACACACACACAGCCGGGCCGTTCCCCAGACACACACACAGCCGGGCCGTTCCCCAGACACACACACAGCCGGGCCGTTCCCCAGACACACACACAGCCGGGCTGCACCCCAGACACACACACAGCCGGGCTGCACCCCAGACACACACACAGCCCGGCTGCACCCCAGACACACACACAGCCGGGCTGCACCCCAGACACACACACAGCCGGGCCGTTCCCCAGACACACACACAGCCCGGCCGTTCCCCAGACACACACACAGCCGGGCCGTTCCCCAGACACACACACAGCCGGGCCGTTCCCCAGACACACACACAGCCGGGCCGTTCCCCAGACACACACACAGCCGGGCTGCACCCCAGACACACACACAGCCGGGCCGTTCCCCAGACACACACACAGCCGGGCCGTTCCCCAGACACACACACAGCCGGGCCGTTCCCCAGACACACACACAGCCGGGCCGTTCCCCAGACACACACACAGCCGGGCTGTTCCCCAGACACAGCCCGGCCGCTCCCCGGATCCGCACCAATCGTTTATTGGGGGGTCGCGGTTCAGGGAGCCCCCGAGCCCCCCCGCCCGTCCCTGGGGGCCGTTACCTGGCAACCCGCGCGCCAAGGAGGCAGCTTCTGATTGGCTGTTGCCAGGCAACGGCCGCACGGAACTCGGAAGTGGCGGCGAGGCCTAGTAGCGCCCCGAGGCCTAACGGGCCCCGAAGCCCCAAATCTGGATGTTTTGGGTCAATTCTTCTCTGTTTGTCCCATTCGGCGGGTGCGATTTTGTCCCGGGGAGGGGGTCAGGAAATCACACGGGCTCCATTTGCAGCGGGGGCCCCTCCGGGGGCGGCTCCGGCAGCCGCAGCGCCGCGTGGGCCCCGATCAGCAGCAGGGAGGCCCCTGGGCGGAAACGGGGGTCCCGAAAAAACCCCAAACCAGCCCAAAACGGGGGGCTGGGGGGGGGGTTTGGGAGGTGGGGGGTTGTTTTGGGGGGGTTTCAGGGGCTTCTTGGGGGATTTGGGTTTTTTTGGGGGTCGTGGAGTTTTGGGGGGGTCGGGGGTATTTTGGGGGGTCTGAGGGTTTTCTTTGGGGGGTCGGGGGTCTCAGGTTCGAGGGCTGGATTTGGGGGTTTCTCAGGGGTTTGCGGGGGAATTTGGGGTTTTTTGGGGGTGTTTTTTGGGGGGTCTCAGGAATTTTTGGAGGCTTTTTTGCAGGGGAGGTTTAGGGAGATTTGGGGGTTTTGGGGGGTATTTTTGGGGGGTCTCAGGGTTTTTGGGGGTGTTATTTTTCAGGGGGTCGTGTGGGTACTTGGGGGTTTCTCCGGGTTTTTTGGGGGGTTTTTAGGGGAGTCTCAGGGCCTTGGGGGGGTTTCTATTTTGGGGGGTCTCAGGGTTGTATTTTTGGGGTGAATCTGGTGGATTTTGGGGTGTTTTCCTCACCCAGCCCCCAGCAAACAGCGGCTCCGGCGCCGAAGAACCAGAAAAGGGGGAGAGAGACGAGGGCGGCGACGGCCGGAGGGGGGGGCAGCTCGTAACCTGGGAGAAAAACCAGTACGGACCAGTACAGACCAGTACGGACCAGTATAGACCAGTACGGACCAGTATAGACCAGTACGGACCAGTACGGACCAGTACAGACCAGTACGGACCAGTACGGACCAGTACGGACCAGTACGGACCAGTACGGACCAGTACGGACCAGTACGGCATCCCAGTGACCCTGCAGTTCGCACAGGCCCTCCCAGTTCCCCCCAGTTCCCTCTCAGTTCCTCTCAGTTTATCCCAGTTGCCCCAGTTTATCCCAGTCCCTCCCAGTCTACCCCAGTCTATCCCAGTATCCCCCAGTCCCTCCCAGTCCCTCCCAGTATCCCCCAGTCCTTCCCAGTTCCTCCCAGGCCCTCCCAGTATCCCCCAGTATCCCCCAGTCCCTCCCAGTATCCCCCAGTTTCTCCCAGTCTCCCCCAGGCCCTCCCAGTTTCTCCCAGTATCCCCCAGTCCCTCCCAGTCCCTCCAGTATCCCCCAGTCCCTCCCAGTATCCCCCACTATCCCCCAGTCCCTCCCAGTATCCCCCAGTCCCTCCCAGTCCCTCCAGTATCCCCCAGTATCCCCCAGCCCCAGTCCCTCCCAGTATCCCCCAGTATCCCCCAGTCCCTCCAGTATCCCCCAGTCCCTCCCAGTCCCTCCAGTATCCCCCAGTATCCCCCAGTCCCTCCAGTATCCCCCAGTCCCTCCAGTATCCCCCAGTCCCTCCCAGTATCCCCCAGTATCCCCCAGTCCCTCCCAGTTTCTCCCAGTCCCTCCCAGTATCCCCCAGTCTCCCCCAGTATCCCCCAGTCTCCCCCAGTATCCCCCAGTCCCTCCCAGTCCCTCCCAGTTTCTCCCAGTCCCTCCAGTATCCCCCAGTCTCCCCCAGTCCCCCCAGTATCCCCCAGTCCCTCCCAGTCTCCCCCAGTCCCCCCAGTCCCCCCAGTGCTCACCCATCAGCAGCGCCCCCTTCTGGCGCATCCGCAGCCGGTACCAAACCCCCAGGAAAACGCCCAGAGCGGCGACCAGACCCGGGGAGGAGATGCTGGGGGGGACGTGGGGCAGCCATGGGGTGGCTGTGGGGCGCGATGTGGGCCCGCAGCCAGCCCCACACCCTGCCCCATAGACCCCAGCCCTGCCCCCCAACCCAGCCCCACATCACCCCCCAGCCCTGCCCCCCATCCTGCCCCACAGCACCCCCCATCTTTCCCCATAGCAACTCCACAGCAGCCCCCACCCCGACCCCCAACCCTGCCCCATAGCAGCCCCACAGCTACCCCCCACACTCCCCACTCCTGCCCCACACTCACAGGCCATAGAGGCCAAGCCCCAGCCGCATAGCAGCCCCACATTTCCCCCCCACACTCCTGCCCCACACCCTGCCCTATATGTGCCCCACTCACAGCCCATAGAGGCCGATCCCCAGTCCCACTGCCCTGCCCCACACCCTGCCCCATAGCTGCCCCACACTCACAGCCCGTAGAGGCTGATCCCCAGCCCCACAGCCCTGCCCCACACCCTGCCCCATAGCACCCCACACTCACAGCCCGTAGAGGCTGATCCCCAGCCCCACAGCCCTGCCCCACACCCTGCCCCATAGCTGCCCCACACTCACAGCCCGTAGAGGCTGATCCCCAGCCCCACAGCCCTGCCCCACACCCTGCCTCAGCACCCCACACTCACAGCCCGTAGAGGCTGATCCCCAGCCCCACTGCCCTGCCCCACACCCTGCCCCATAGCACCCCACACTCACAGCCCGTAGAGGCCGATCCCCAGCCCCACACACAGGTAGTTGCTCTGGAAATGGGCCCCATTGCGCCGCAGCCGCTGCCCCACGTCCGCCAAGCCCCGAGGGGCCCCAAAGCGCTGGGGGTCCAGGAACGAGCCCCACGGCCGGACCCCCAAGCGCCGCGTCTGCAGCCACTGCCGGGCCGGCCCGGGGGGCAGCAGCAGCGGGAGCCTGTGGGGTGTGGGGCAGACCCATAGAACGGGACCCATAGCATGGGGTCTGACCCATAGCAAGAGACCCAGAGCGCAGGACCCGCAGCATGGGACCGACAGCGTGGGGCCAGACCCACAGCACAGGACCCATAGCAAGGGACCCATAGTGTGGGGCAGGCCCACAGCACAGGACCCACAGTGTAGGATCTGACCCATAATGTGGGACCCATAGCGTGGGATATGACCCACAGCACAGGACCCATAGCCCGGGACACACAGCATCCCCCCCGCCCCACGCCCTCCCTGTGCCCCACATCCCCCCCGCCCCACGGTGACCCCCCCGCCCCACACCCCCTGTGCCCCACACATCCCCCCCGCCCCACATCCCCCCCGCCCCACATCCCCCCCGCCCCACGGTGACCCCCCCGCCCCACGGTGACCCCCTGTGCCCCACACATCCCCCACCCCACATCCCCCCCGCCCCACATCCCCCCCGCCCCACACATCCCCCGCCCCACGCCCTCCCTGTGCCCCACACATCCCCCCCGCCCCACATGCCCCCCGCCCCACATCCCCCCCGCCCCACGCCCTCCCTGTGCCCCACACATCCCCCCCGCCCCACATGCCCCCCGCCCCACATCCCCCCCGCCCCACGCCCTCCCTGTGCCCCACACATCCCCCCCGCCCCACATCCCCCCCGCCCCACGGTGACCCCCCCGCCCCACACCCCCTGTGCCCCACACCCCCCCCGCCCCACGGTGACCCCCCCGCCCCACACCCCCTGTGCCCCACACCCCCCCCGGCCCTCACCTGCCCCCCAGCCCCCACCAGGGGTCGCTGTCACTCGCGGGCTCCAGCGGCTGCTCCGGGGGGGGTTGGGCCGCCATGGCTGGGGGGCACACGGGGGGTCACGGGGGGTCACGGGGGGACGCTTTCGGGGTGTCCCCGCGTTGCCATGGCGACCTCGCCCCCGCCTCACCTGCTTCCGGGGCCGCGCGGCGCCGCGTGGCGGGAAAGGGGCGGGGCCGGGGCGCGGAGCATCATGGGAGATGGGGGCGGAACCATCGGGGGGCGGGGGGGGGAGGCAGAGCCCCCCCGGGACCCCCGGACACTCGGGGACCCCCCAGAACCACTGGGGACCCCCAAAGCCCCAGAGACCCCCAGGACCCCCCCCCCGGACATTCGGGGACTCCCCAGCGCCCCCCAAAACAACACCAGGGACCCCCCGGCCCCTCGGGACCCCCCCCCGGGCCCCTCTCTCCAGCCCCCACCCCCCCATTTAGTTCTAACGGGCCGGTCCCGCCCCTCCCCCCCCCCCGCTAATCACCCGCCGCTTAATGAAGATTTATGGGCGGAGCGGGGGGGTCACATGGGGGGTCACATGGGGGGTCACATGGGCGGACCCAGGCGTCCGGCCGCCCCCTCCAGCGAGCCCTCCCTCCCCCGCCAGGGGGCGCCACGGGCCGCAGCCGGGGCCGTCAGTAGGGACACGGGTGAACAGCCCCGAAAAACAACCGACCCCCCCAAAACGAGCCCCCCCATCGCCCCCTCCCCCCCCCCATCAATCACGGCGCCGCCTTCTAATGACAAACAATTCGCTTCGCAAATGGGCCCGAACTAATTAACTCAAGTGTTAATTAACGCGCGGCGGCGGCGCCGCCACATCCATCAATCGGCGCGGGGGGAGACGGCGGGGGGGGCGGGGGAATTGGGGGGGGGCCAAAGCTGGGGGGGTCCACAAACCAGGGCGGGGTCTCCAAAGTGAGGGGGGTCCCCAAAGCCCGAGGGGGGTCCACAAACCAGGGGGGGCCCCAAACCCAAGGGGGGGGTCCACAAACCCAAGGGGGGGCCCCAAACCCAAGGGGGGGTCCACAAACCCAAGGGGGGGCCCCAAACCCAAGGGGGGGTCCACAAACCCAAGAGGGGGGTCCACAAACCCAAGGGGGGGTCCACAAACCCAAGGGGGGGTCCCCAAAGCCGGGGGGGGGTGTCGGGAACAGCCGGGTTCGCGTTCGTGATTGGGTCGCAGGTTCGAGTCCCCGCCGCGGCCGTTCCCGCCGCGCCCCCCAACCTCCCCCGCCCCCCCCAGCGCCCCCCCCAACCCCCCGGCCCCCCCCGCCCCCCTCAACCCCCCCCCGCCCCGCCGCCCCCCGCCGCCCCCCATCCATCACCCGCTGACAGCTCCGGCGGCGGCGAATTAGCACCTAAATCGAATATTGATCAGCGCGGCGGCCGCTCCGCTCCAATGACCCCCCCACGGACGCCCCCCCCGGAACCCCACGGACCCCCCCGGACTGAGAACGGGACCCCCAGACCCCCCGGACGCCGCCCCAGAACCGGAACCGGGACCCCCTGACCCCCCCCCAGAACCATCGGGACCCCCCTGGGACCCCCCAGAACCATCGGGACCCCCCTGGGACCCCCTAAAATCCCTGGGAGACCCGGGGACCCCCCAGGAGCCCCCAAAAAAGCACCGGGACCCCCACACTGAGACCCCCCCCAGGTATCACCGACCCCCCCGTCCGGTCCCTGAACACGGTTTGGGGTACTCCTGGGGACACGGAGGGGTCCCCGAATCCAGGCGGGGGTCCCCAATCCCACGGGGGGGTTCCCGCAGCCCCACTCGATGCGGGGAGGCGCTCCCGGACGCCTGGGTCCCTCCCCCGCCCGCCCCTCCGTTAATTAGCGGCGGGTATTTAGGGGGGGGACGGGACGTGTCCAGACCCCCCCCCGGATAGACGGACACGGTCTTGTCCGTGTGTCCCTGTCCCGGGTATTTGGGGCCAATCCCGGGGATTTGGGGCCGGTGCGGGGGTTCGAGACCCGTCCTGGCATTTGGGGGGCGGTGTCCGTCCCGGGATTTGGGTCCAATCTCATGCATTTGAGGAAAATCCCGGGATTTGGGGCCACTCCCGGGAATTTGGGATCTGTCACGGGATTTGGGGCCGGTCCGGGGAATTTTGGGCCGGTCCCGGTGGTTTGGGGGGGGTCGGTCCCGGATTTGGGGTCGGTCCCGGATTTGGGGCCGGTCCCGGGAATTCGAGACAAATCCCGGGATTTGGGATCTGTCCCGGGAATTTGGGGCCAATATCGGGAATTTGGGGCCAATCCTGGGATTTGCGGTCGGTCCCGGGAATTTGCGGCCGGTCCGGGGGTTCGAGACCCGTCCGGGGAAATTTGGGCCGGTCCCGTGATTTGGGGACAATCCCGGGAATTTGGGGCTGGTCCGAGGGTTCGAGACCCGTCCGGGGAAATTTGGGCCGGTCCAGGGGGGTCGATCCGGGGGGGGCCCCGTCCCGGGGGGTCGATCCGGGGGGGGCCCCGTCCCGGGGGGGCCCGCGGGCGCCGCCGTAGCCCCGACAGGTTGAGCGATGGGCGGCATTAACCAGTTAATCCGCCTGATTGAATGTTTTGCTTCCTCCAAATTGAAACATTAAACAACGCGGGGCCGGGCCGGGCGGCGACAAATCACTCATGAAAGATTCATTTTCTCCCCAATAATGCGGCGCGCGAGCCGCGGAATCGGCAAACAGGCGGGAAAACTCCCCGGGCCGCCCCGGCCCCCCCCAAAAAAACACCCCCAAAAAATAATCCCTCCAAAAAACACACCCCCCAAAAAACCCCACACATACCCCCCCCGGGCTGCGGGGGTGCGGGATGAGGGGTACGGGGTGCTCTGGGACGCTGAGGGGTGCTCTGGGATTCATGCGGGATGCTGCGGGATGAAGGATGCCGAGGGATGCAGGGTGTCGTGGGGTGCTCTGGGATGATGCGGGATGAGGGATGTGGGGGGAAGGACGCTGAGGGGTGCGGGACACTGCGGGAAGCCCTGGGATGCAGGATGATGCTCTGAGATGATGCGGGACACTGGGATGCTGCGGGATGAAGGACGCTACGGGTTGCTGAGGGATGCAGGATGCTGAGGGATGCAGGATATGGGATGCAGGATGATGCTCTGGGATGATGCGGGACACTGGGATGCTGTGGGATGAAGGACGCTACGGGTTGCTGAGGGATGCGGGATGCAGGATGCTGAGGGATGCAGGATATGGGATGCAGGATGATGCTCTGGGATGATGCGGGACACTGGGATGCTGCGGGATGAAGGACGCTACGGGTTGCTGAGGGATGCGGGATGCAGGATGCTGAGGGATGCAGGATATGGGATGCAGGATGATGCTCTGGGATGATGCGGGACACAGGGATGCTGCGGGATGAAAGACGCTACGGGTTGCTGAGGGATGCGGGATGCAGGATGCTGAGGGATGCAGGATATGGGATGCAGGATGATGCTCTGGGATGATGCGGGACACTGGGATGCTGCGGGATGAAGGACGCTACGGGATGCTGAGGGATGCGGGATGCAGGATGCTGAGGGATGCGGGATATGGGATGCAGGATGATGCTCTGGGATGATGCGGGACACTGGGATGCTGCGGGATGAAGGACGCTACGGGATGCTGAGGGATGCGGGATGCAGGATGCTGAGGGATGCAGGATATGGGATGCAGGATGATGCTCTGGGATGATGCGGGACACTGGGATGCTGCGGGATGAAGGACGCTACGGGATGCTGAGGGATGCGGGATGCAGGATGCTGAGGGATGCAGGATATGGGATGCAGGATGATGCTCTGGGATACGGGCTGCGGGATGATGCGGGATGCAGGATGCTGTGGGATGCTCTGGGACAGTGCGAGATGCTGTAGGATACAGGGCACGGGATACAGGATGATGCTCCGGGATGCAGGACTCTGTGGGATGCTGTGGGATGCAGGATGATGCTCTGGGATGCTGTGGGATACAGGGCATGGGATGATGCTCTGGGTTGCTCTGGGGTTTGGGGGGGTGTCCCGGGACGAGCAGCAGCTGGACCTCCCGTCCCCCCGCCACCCCCTTATCCCTCTGTCACCCCCAATTCCCCATCACCTCCTTATTTCTGTGTCACCCCCAATCACCCCCTTATCTCTCATCACCCCCTCATTTCCCCATCACCCCCAATTCCTCTGACATGCCCTTGTCTCTGTCACCCCCTTATCTCCCCATCACCCCCTTATTCCTGTGCCTCCCTTTATCCACCCATCACCCCCTTATTCCCGTCTCCCCCCTTATCCACCCATCACCCCCGTATCTCGCATCACCCCATTATTCCCCCATCATCCCTAATTCCTCTGACACCCCCTTATTCCCCCATCACCCCTTTATCCCGTTATAAACCCATTTTTGCCCCATCACCCCCTTATTTCCCCATCACTACTAATTCCCATATCCCCCCCTTCTCCCCCCTCACCCCATCATCCCTGTGTCACCCCAAATTCCTCCACCACCCCCGATCCCCTGTCACCTCTTATCTCCCCTTCTCCCTCATCACCCCCTTATTTCCCCATCACCCCGTTATCTCTGACACCCCTTTATCTCCCCATCATCCCAAATTCCCCCAGTCTCCCTGTCACCCCCACGCCGTCCCTCTGTCCCCGGCCGTCCCTCTGTCCATCCACCCTCTGCCCGTGTCCGTCCGTCCGTCCGCCCCCTCCCCCGCCCTCCCCTCCCCCCCCATCCTTTGTCTCCCTCTCTCCCGCTCTCAAGTGTTTTCAATTTTATTCTGAGTGGAATTAACTACCCCTGATGTCAAATTGCCGCCGCAATCGATAATAATATCTTTACAAAAGAGGATATTCTTCTCTCGGCGAACGGCCCCTGAAAAATGGAAAATTTAGTCGAAATTGATTCATTACTTGACACTTTATAGGCCGGGCCTGCTATTGATCGGGGCCTGTCATGTCCCATCTGCCGTAATCGAAGCTGAGCCGCGCTGTCGATGGGGGTATTTTTCATAATTCCAGGAGTCCAGACAGATACGAAAACACACGCGGAATCTACAGACCCTCCTGGACCCCCCCCGAGCCCCCTGAGAGGACAGACGTGGGGCGACATTGGGGGACATGGGGGTGCAGGGGGAAACGTGGCAGACATGGGGGTGAACATGGGGGACATGGGGACGTGGGGGTATTTGTCATAATTCCAGGAGTCCAGACAGATACGAAAACACACACGGGTCCCACAGACCCCTCGGGGCCCCTCCATGTCCCCCCAGAAGGGACAGACGGGGGGGGACATTGAGGGACATGGGGGAACAGGGGGAAGCATAGTGGGCATGGGGGCACTGAGGTACCGGGGGAACAGGGGGACATTGGGGTCCCCCAAATTGAAGTGGGGAGGGGGTGGGAGAGGGGTCTCCCAAATGGAAACGGGGGGATATGGGGGGGGTGGGAGGGGGCGTCCCCCAGAGCCCAAATGTGAGGGATCCCCAGGAAAAGGGGAGGTTTGGGGTGGGAAATGGTCCCACTCACGCAGCCCTTGCACCCCACACTTTGCAAGCCCCTTGCACACCCCTTGCTCATCTGTTGCTCATCACTTGCACACCCTTTGCAAACCTTTTGCACACCTCTTGCACCTCCCTCATGCACCCCTTGCTCATCTCTTGCTCATCACTTGCAAACCTCTTGCACACCTTTGCACACTCCTTACTCACCCTTTATATAGCCCTTGCAAACCTTTTGCACACCTCTTGCTCATCTCTTGTTCACCCCTTGCACACGCTTTGCCCATCTCTTGCTCCTCTTTTGCATGCCCCTTCACACCCTTTGCAAACCTTTTGCACACCCCTTGCTCTTCTCTTGCTCATCTTTCGCACACCCCTTTCATGTTCCTTACCTTTTGCACACCCCTTGCTCACCCCTTGCAATTTTTTTGCACACCCCTTGCTCTTCTCTTTCTCTCCTTTTGCACACCCTTTTCATGCTCTTTACTCACCTTTTGCACATCCCTTGCACACTCCTTGCTCGTCTCTTGCTCACCCCTTGCTCATCTCTTGCCCTTCCCTTGCAAACCTTTTGCATGTCCCTCATCTTTTGCACACTCCTTGCACATCCCTTGCTCGCCCTTTGCAAACCTTTTGCACACCTCTTGCACACCTTTTGCACACCCCTCACTCTTCTCTTCCCCGTCTCTTGCTCATCCCTTGCGAACCTTTTGCACGTCTGTTGCACACCTATTGCTCACCCCTTACTCTTCTCCTGCTCATATTTTGCACACCCCTTGCTCACCCTTTGCAAACCTTTGGCGCATCCCTTGCACGCTCCTCTTGCTCATCTCTTGCTCACCCCTTGCACACCCTTTACACCCCCATTTGCTCCCCCTTGCACCCCCTCTCATCCCCCCCTCCCCCCGCCGCGGTTCGGGGTTTCCGGGGTCCCCCCTCCCCCCCTTTCCTCCCCTCCCCTCCCCCCCCGATCGAAGCCCATTTCGGCCGCGCCGCCGCATCTGTTTTCAAATTTGATCAGCGATGAACTTTATTTTCCGAGTTTGAGGAAAATTGTGTCCATCGATCCGCCGGCCCCGCTCGCCCGATACTTAAACCGGCGGCGACAGCGCGGCCCCGGCCCCGCGTCCTTCGGTCCGTCCGTCCCGGGCCGTGTTCCCTCCGGTCCCTCCATCCCTGTCCCCGATCCCTCCACCCCTCCGGTCCCGCATCCTGCCCGCATCCCGGTCCCTGTTCCCTCCGGTCCCGCATCTTCCCCGCATCCCTGTTCCCTCCATCCCGGTCCCTGGTCCCTCGGGTCCCTCCATCCCGGTCCCGCATCTTCACCATATCCCGATCCGTTCATCCCGGTCCCTCCGGCCCCGTGTCCCTGTCCCTGGTCCCTCCATCCCGGTCCCTGGGCCGTCTGGTCCCTCCATCCCGGTCCCGCATCGTCCCTCCATCCCGCACCCCGGTCCCTTCATCCCCGCTCCGGTCCCTCCATCCCGGTCCCGCATCGTCCCCACATCCCGGTCCCTCCGGTCCCGCATCGTCCCTGCATCACGGTCCCTGGTCCCTCCGTCCCCGTCCCTTCCTCCCCATCCCTGGTCCCTCCGGTCCCTCCATCCCGGTCCCGCATCGTCCCCGCATCGCGGTCCCTCCGGTCCCGTATCCTCCTCGTCCCGGTCCTTGGACCCCACATCCTTCTCTCTCTCTCCATCCCCCCTCTCCTTCCTCCATCCCCCCTCTCCTTCCTCCATCCTCCTCTCCTTCCTCCTCCTCCTCCTCCCCCTGCCCCGTCCCTCTCTCCTCCCTCTCCCCTGCCCCGCTCCCTCCTTCCCTCCTTCCTCCCTCCTTCCCGGCTCCCACCTGCCCGCTCCGCTCCCTCCGGCCCCTTCTCCTCCTCCTCCTTCATCCCTCTGTCCCTCTGTCCTTCTGTCCCTCCGTCCCGCTCTCCTTCCCGCCCCTGCCCCGATCCCGCCGACCCTGGACCCTCCACCCCCGGTCCAGGACCCTCCGATCCCGGTACATCCATCCTCGATCACACCGACCCCGATCCCGGTGCATCCATCCCCGGTCCCGGACCCTCCATCCCCGACCCCGCCGATCCCGGTGCATCCATCCCCGGTCCCGGACCCTCCATCCCCGACCCCGCCGATCCCGGTGCATCCATCCCCGGTCCCGGACCCTCCATCCCCGACCCCGCCGATCCCGGTGCATCCATCCCCGACCCCGGACCCTCCATCCCCGGTACATCCATCCCCGGTCCCGGACCCTCCATCCCCGGTACATCCATCCCCGGTCCCGGACCCTCCATCCCCGACCCCGCCGATCCCGGTACATCCATCCCCGACCCCGGACCCTCCATCCCCGGTACATCCGTCCATCCATCCCCGCTGCCCTCGGTCCTTCCAGCCCCGCTTCCCCCGACCCCGGCTGCTCCATCCCCGATCCCTCCGGTCCCATTCCCTCCATCCCCGATCCCTCCGGTCCCGATCGCTCCATCGCCGATCGCTCCATCCCCGATCGCTCCATCCCCGATCGCTCCATCCTCGGTCCTTCCATCCCCGCTGTCCCCGCTCCCTCTGATCCCGGTCGCTTCATCCCCGATCCCTCCGGTCCCGATCTCTCCATCCCCGATCCCTCCGGTCCCGATCTCTCCATCCCCGATCCCTCCGGTCCCGATCCCTCCGGTCCCGATCTCTCCATCCCCGATCCCTCCGGTCCCGATCCCTCCGGTCCCGATCTCTCCATCCCCGATCCCTCCGGTCCCGATCCCTCCGGTCCCGATCTCTCCATCCCCGATCCCTCCGGTCCCGATCTCTCCATCCCCGATCCCTCCGGTCCCGATCCCTCCGGTCCCGATCTCTCCATCCACGCTGTCCCTCTCTCTCCATCCCCGATCCCTCCGACTCCGGTCTCTGCATCCCCGGTCGCTCCGGCCCCGCTGCCCCGGCCGCTCCGGCCCCGCTCCCTCCATCCCCGATCGCTTCACCCCCCGTCCCGATCGCTCCATCCCCGATCGCTCCGGTCCTGATCGCTCCATCCCCGGTCGGTCCATCCCCACTCTCCCGGTCCCTCGGATAGCGCTCCTTCCAACCCCGGTCCCGATCGCTCCATCCCGCTCCCTCCATCCCCGCTCCCTCCGATCCCGCTCCCTCCATCCCCGGTCGCTCCATCCCCGCTGTCCCGGTCCCGGTCCCTCCGCTCCCGGTCGCTCCATCCCCGCTGTCCCGGTCCCGGTCCCTCCATCCCCGGTCGCTCCATCCCCGCTGTCCCGGTCCCGGTCCCTCCATCCCCGGTCGCTCCATCCCCGCTGTCCCGGTCCCGGTCGGTCCATCTCCGGTCGTTCCGTCCCCGGTCGCTCCATTCCCGATCCCGGTCCCTCCGCTCCCGGTCGCTCCATCCCCGCTGTCCCGGTCCCGGTCCCTCCATCCCCAGTCGCTCCATCGTCGCTTCTCCCGCCGCCGATGCACCGGAGCTTCTAAAGCCGCCTCCGACCGCCCGGCACCGACCCCGGAGTCCCCGCAGCGTCCCCGGTGTCACCGGCCCCCGCACCGGCCCCGGTGTCCCCGGTGTCCCCGGTGTCCCCGGCGCCCCCGGTGTCCCGGTCCCGCCCCCGGCCCGATGCGCGGCCGCCCCGCGGTGAGTTCCCAACTTTCCTCGGCCGGACCCGCGTCCTCCCCCGGACCCCAAGGACCCCCCGATCCCCCCCGGGACCCCCCAGACCCTTCAGACCCCGCTCGGGCCCCCTGGAACCCCCGGATCCCCAGGACCCCCCGATCCCCAACCCCCTCCCAAAACCCCAGGATCCCCCCGACCCCCAAATTCCCCCCAGAACCCCCGAACCCCGGGACTCCCAGCCCCCCCACCCCCCCGGGCCCCTCGGCCCCCCAGGTCCCCCCGGCCCCCCCGACCCTCCCCGGCCCCGCCGCCCCGGATCGAAGTTTCTGGCAACAAAGGGAAATCGCGAATCGATCGCGCCGGAGATTGAGAGACAAGAGCGAGAATCCATCAGAGCTCCCAGGGCCCTATAGAGCCCCCGGCGCCTATAGCCCCTATAGACGCACAGCCCGCGGCCCCGGAGCCCCGACGGGCCCTATAGACCTACAGCCCGCGGCGCCTATAGACCCTATGGGCCCTATGGACCCACAGCCACGGGTCCTATAGCCTCAGAGCCCTCGGCTCCTATAGACACTATAGACCCATAGCCCCGGCCCCTACAGCTCCTATGGGCCCTATAGACCCTATAGACCTAGAGCCCCCAGCTCCTGTAGCCACAGAGTCCCCAGAGTCCCTATAGCCCTGGCTCCTATAGCCTCATAGCCCCTATAGACCTATAGCCCTCGGCTCTTAAAGCCCTGGCTCCTATAGCCCCTATAGCCCCAGAGCCACATCTCGCCCACAGACCCCACAGAGCCCCATAGACCCTATAGATCACATACACCCCATAGATCCCATACACCCCAGAGACCCCCCAGACCCCTGACTCATGCGCCCCACATTCCTGTAGCCGCCCCAGCCCTATAGATCCCCTATAGATCCCCTATAGCCCCCTGGGTCTCACTGCGGCATTGGGCGCGTGACCGGGGTGCAGAGTGGGGGGGGGACCCAAAACCGGCTGCTTTGCACCCAAACCCCCCCCCCAGTTGTCTTTTTATTTTTCGGGGGGGGATCATGCGTGTCCAGGACGGGTTTGCACACGCGTGTGGCGCAGCTGGGCACCCGTTTGCATGTGTGATCTGCTCACCTTGCACGTGCAGCCTGCACATTTGCACACGTGTGAGCCGCGCGTCTGCACACGGGTGATGTGCACGCTCCCGCACGTGCGATCTGCACACCCTTGCACGTGCAATCTGCACACCCTTGCACGTGCGATCTGCACACCCTTGCACGTGCACCGTGCACACCCCTGCATGTGCAATCTGCAGCCCTGTGCATGCCTTTGCACGTGTGCAATCTGCAGGCCAGTGTGTGCCCTTGCACGTGCACACCCATGCGCTCTACGCGCCCTTGCACGTGTGATCTGCACGTGCTTGCACGTGCGCCCTGCACGGCTGCACACGTGTGTTCTGCTCACCTTGCACGTGTGCTCTGCAGATTCGTGCACGTGTGTCCTGCTCACTCTTGTACGTGTGATCTCCATGCCTGCACACATGTGCTCTGCGCGCCTGTACATGCGTGTTCTGCTCACCTTGCGCATGCAATCTGCACACTCATGCACGTGTGCTCTGCACGCCTGTGCACGCCCTTGCACGTGCGCTCTGCTCGCCTTGCACGTGCACCCTGCACACGTGTGCTCCACTCGCCTCTGCCAGCATGTGCGTCGTGCTCACATGCGTGTGCCCCATGGGCCCTCGTGTCCGTGCACCGCGGGACCCCCTGGGATTTGGCGGACACACACACACAGTTTATATTTATTTGGGGGGGCCCGCGTGTGGCCGGAGCCGCTGCTCGACCCCTCAGCACCAGAACTTATGGCGTGATCAATGCTGCAAGTTAAAGATGGCAGCGCCAGCCCTGGAACCCCCAAACCCTCCCGGGACCTCCCCCCAGACCCCCCCAAAAACCCCAGGATCCCACCGGGACCCCCCAAACCCCCGGGACCCTCTGGGCTCTGCTGGAGACCCCAAACCTGCACCCACATCTTGGTTTTGCAGCAACATTTTGCATTTGCACCCACATTCTGCTTTGCACCCACATTTTGCATTTGCACCCGAGTTTTGCTTTTGCACCCATATTTTGCTTTTGCACCCACACCGTGGTGTTCGCACCAGCATCCCAGCCTCATGCAAGCAATTTGGTTTTGCAATGGTGATTTGGTTTTGCACCAGCGTCTTGTCTTTGCACCCACATCTTGTTTCTGCACCCACATCTTGTTTCTGCACCCACATCTTAGTTTTGCACCGGCACCTCGGTTTTGCACCAGCGCTTCTGCTTTACGTCTGTATTTTGGTTTTGCACCAGCGCTTTGGCTTCACACCCACCTCTTGTCTTTGCACCGGTGCTTCAGTTTTGCGCCGGCATCTTGGGTTTGCACCGACATTTTGTGTTTGCGCTGATTCCTCCGCGTTACGTTGGAATTTTTGGTTTGCCCCAGTGCTTTGGGTTTGCACGGGCGCTTCTCCTTTGCACCCACATCTTGTCTTTGCACCCACACCTTGTATTTGTACGGGTGCTTCAGCTTTGCGGTGGCTTCATGGTTTTGCTCAAACATTTTGGGTTTGCACGGGCGCTTCATCTTTACACCCACATCTTTTGCACCAGCGCCTTGTCTTTGCACTGGTATCTTTGGTTTTGCACCAGGTACTTCAGCCTTGTACCGACATTCTGTCTTTGCGCCGGTTCTTCTGCTTTATGTCAGAATTTTGGGTTCGCACCAGCGCTTTGGCTTCGCCCCCACCTCTTGTTTTTGCACCAGCTTTGCCGTTTTGCACAGCTGCTTCTGCTTTGCACCAGCATCGTGGTTTTGCACCAGCGTGTTGTCCTCGCGCCAGTTCTTCTGCTTTATGTCGGTATTTTGGGTTTGCACCAGGTCCTTTGGTTTCGCACTGACGTGTTGGCTTTGCACCAACATCACATCTTTGCACCAACACTGTGGTTTTGCACGGGTGCTTCTGTTTTGCAGCAGCTTCTCATTTTTGCACCGGTTCTTCTGCTTTATGTCGATGTTTTTGGTTTGCGCCGGTTCTTCTGCTTTATGTCGATGTTTTTGGTTTGCGCCGATGTTTCGCCTTTACACCCGCATTTTGTCTTTGCACCGACATCCTGTCTGTGCACCGGTGTCCTATTTTTGCACCAGCGTCTCGGTTTTGCGCGTTATTCGGTTTTGCACCGTTTATTCCGTTTTGCACAGTTTATTCTGTTTTCCACCATTTGTTCTGGTTTTTGCACCGTTTATTCTGCTCTTGCCCGCCCCCCCCCAAACGAGCCCCCACCCAGGGAGGGGGTCACGGGGGGAGGTGACGCCCCGGTGTCCCCGTCCCTGTCCCCCCCGTGTCCCCCCCGCTGCCCCCTCCCCCGGCGCCGCCGTCGAGACCCAAATTGGCTCCAAATGAAGAAAAATGGAGCAGTCGGGGCGGGGGGATGGGCGGGAGGGGGCCCTATGGGCACATATGGGGATGTGTGGGGACGTATAGACGTGTGGGGCTCCGTGGGCACCTACGGACACGTTCGCCCCCGTTCCCACGGGCGGGGCTCCGGCCACGCCCCCCGCCGCGCCCACCCCCCATTGGTCAATTCGCACGTGCATTAATGACCGGGGCGGGGGGGCGACCCCTGCGACCCCCCCGCGTTGATCACTCGCTGATGGCTCATTAGCGCCGGCCCCGCCCCCTCGCGGCCCCCCCGTGTCCCCATGTCCCCCCCGTGTCCCCCCCATGTCCCCCCCGTGTCCACCCCGTGTCCCCCCCGTGTCCCCCCCGTGTCCCCATGTCCCCCCCATGTCCCCCCCATATCCCCCCCGTGTCCCCCCCGTGTCCCCCCCATATCCCCCCCATATCCCCCCCATATCCCCCCCATGTCCCCCCCGTGTCCCCATGTCCCCCCCGTGTCCCCCCCATGTCCCCCCCGTGTCCCCCCCGTGTCCCCATAACCCCCCCATATCCCCCCCATGTCCCCCCCATGTCCCCCCGTGTCCCCCCCATATCCCCCCCGTGTCCCCCCCCCGTGTCCCCGATCTCAATCCCCCCCCCGGACACGGATCCTCCCGCAGGCGGCGGCGCTTTGATGTGTCCCCCGGGTCCCCCCGTGTGTCCCCTCCCTGCGTCACCCCCCGTGTCCCCTCCCCCCGCTTCCTCCTGTGTCCCCCCCGTGGCCCCCCCCATGTCCCCCCATTTCCCCCTGTGTCCCAATCACGTCCCGTCCCGTTCCCCACCCTGTGCCCCCCCGGATCCCCCTCCGTGTGTTCCCCCGTTGCACGGCCTTGCACACCCGTCCCGGGCTTTGCACACCCATCCCGGGCCTTGCACACCCGTCCCAGGCCTTGCACACCCGTCCCGGGCTTTGCACACCCGTCCCGGGCTTTGCACACCTATCTCGGGCTTTGCACACCCATCCCGGGCTTTGCACACCCGTCCCGGGCTTTGCACACCCATCCCGGGCCTTGCACACCCATCCCGGGCTTCGCACACCCGTCCCGGGCTTTGCACACCCATCCCGGGCCTTGCACACCCGTCCCGGGCTTTGCACACCTATCCCGGGCTTTGCACACCCATCCCGGGCCTTGCACACCTATCCCGGGCTTTGCACACCCATCCCGGGCTTTGCACACCCGTCCCGGGCTTTGCACACCCATCCCGGGCCTTGCACACCCATCCCGGGCTTTGCACACCCGTCCCGGGCTTTGCACACCCGTCCCGGGCCTTGCACACCCATCCCGGGCCTTGCACACCTATCCCGGGCCTTGCACACCTATCCCGGGCTTTGCACACCTATCCCGGGCTTTGCACACCTATCCCAGGCCTTGCACACCCATCCCGGGCCTTGCACACTCATCCTGGGCTCCGCACAGCATTGCACGCCCGCCCACAGCTTTGCACTGTTGTTTTGCCCCGTTTTGCCCCGTTTTGCCCGGGTTTTTGCGCTGTTGTTCCGCCCTGGTTTGCACGGGATTTTTGCCCCGTTTTCCCCGCTTTTTTTTTGCTGTCATTTTCCCCCGTTTTGCCCCGTTTTGCGCGGGTTTGCCCTGGGGTCTTTGCCCCGTTTTGCACTGTTTTCCCCCGGTTTCCCCTGCTCTGCACCATTTGCACGGCCGTTCCTCGCCCCCCCCCGCCCCCCCGGGCGGCGGATCAAAGGCTCCATCGATCCGGATCGATCGGGGGGGGCCGGGCCGGGGCGGGGGGGCCGCGCGCGCTTGGCCGCGGGTCATGGAACAAACGAGCCCGCGCGGGAGCGGCCGCTAATTGGGGCTGAATAATTAATGAGGGGGCGGGGCCGGGAGGGACCGGCGGGAAACGGGGGCGGGGGGATACAGGGGAATGTATGGGGGGGTATGGGGGGTGTAGGGGGATGTACAGGGGGTGGGGGGGAGATACAGGGGGATGTGGGGGGTATAGGGGGATGTATAGATGGATGTATAGAGGGATGTCTAGAGGGGTATGGGGGTACGCCGCGTATAGAAGGTATAGGAGGTTATGGGGGCTTATGGGGGGTATGGGAAGGGGGGCAGCATATAGGGGATGTACATGTGGGAGCTGAATGTATAGGGGCTGTATGTGCGGGACGTGAGCGTATAAGGGGGTGTGCGCAGGGGCTGAGGGGTGTCCATAAGGAACCTGAATGTATAGGGATGTCCATAGGGAACGGGAGCGTATAGGGGCTGTATGTGCAGGGGTTGAGCAGAAGGGCTGGGTCTATAGGGAGGTCTATAGGGTTTGTAGCGTCTCTGCATACGGGACGTGTGTGTGTCTATAGGGCTGTGTCTATGGAGTGTGTGCACAGGGCTGTGTACATAGGGGATGTGTCTATAGGGCTCTGTGTCTATAGGGTATGTACATAGGGCTGTGTCTATAGACTGTATCTATAGGCTCTGCACATATGGGGTATGTACACAGCCCCGTGTCTATGGACTCTTTGCATCCGGGGCCGCGGGGCCGCAATTCCCAGCGCAGCTCGTTAGCGGCTGAAAGAACCCGGGGCAGAAATAACGAACTAACGAGAGACGGAGAAATAACGAGAGACAAATAACGAGGGAGAGACGGGGCCGGGGGTGCGGGGGGGATGGGGGGCCCGATCCTGCCCCTCCCCCCGCACCGCGCCCCACAACCCCCCCCGACCCCCAAGTCACCCCCGGTGTGACCCCCAGGTGTGACCCCCCCGCCATGGACTGCAGCTGCGTCTCCGACCTGCTCCTCACAGCCCCGGTCCCGCTCTGGACCCCAGGTACCCCAGACCCTGCCCCATAGCGGGGGACCCAGGAGGGACCCAGGAGTCCGGGAGGGGACCCAGGAGTTCGAGAGGGACCCAGGAGTTCGGGAGGGACCCAGGAGTCCAGAAGGGGACCCAAGAGTTCGAGAGGGACCCAGGCGTCCGGGAGGGGACCCAGGCGTCCGGGAGGGACCCAGGAGTCCAGAAGGAGACCCAGGAGTTCGAGAGGGACCCAGGAGTTCGGGAGGGACCCAGGCGTCCGGGAGGGGACCCAGGAGTCCAGAAGGGGACCCAAGAGTTCGAGAGGGACCCAGGAGTTTGGGAGGGACCCAGGAGTCCAGAAGGAGACCCAGGAGTTCGAGAGGGACCCAGGCGTCTGGGAGGGGACCCAGGAGTCCAGAAGGGGACCCAAGAGTTCGAGAGGGACCCAGGCATCCGGGAGGGGACCCAGGAGTCCAGAAGGGGACCCAGGAGTTCGAGAGGGACCCAGGAGTTTGGGAGGGACCCAGGAGTTCAGGAGGGGACCCAGGAGTTCAAGAGGGACCCAGGCGTCCGGGAGGGGACCCAGGCGTCCGGGCCCCACACGTCCCGTCCCCCCCCAGGCTTCGCGTTCCCGGACTGGGCGTACAAGCCGGAGTCGAGCCCGGGCTCGCGGCAGATCCAGCTCTGGCACTTCATCCTGGAGCTGCTGCGGCAGGAGCGGTACCGCGAGGTCATCGCCTGGCAGGGCGACTACGGCGAGTTCGTCATCAAGGACCCCGACGAGGTCGCGCGGCTCTGGGGGGTGCGCAAGTGCAAGCCCCACATGAACTACGACAAGCTCAGCCGGGCGCTCAGGTCAGACCCACAAGCGGCTCCACGGGGCTGGGGGGGGGGGTTGGGGGGCGTAGAGGGGGGTTTGGGCCTCCTGAGGGGTTCCGGAGGTGGGGACCCAGGCGTTCGGGCCCCATAAGTTGACGGAGAGGGGTGGGACCCAGGTGTTCGGGCCCCATAAGTTGACGGAGAGGGGTGGGACCCAGGCGTTCGGGCCCCATAAGTTGATGGAGAGGGGTAGGACCCAGGCGTTCGGGCCCCATAAGTTGACGGAGAGGGGTGGGACCCAGGCATTCGGGCCCCATAAGTTGATGGAGAGGGGTGGGACCCAGGCGTTCGGGCCCCATAAGTTGATGGAGAGGGGTGGGACCCAGGCGTTCGGGCCCCATAAGTTGATAGAGAGGGTGGGACCCAGGCGTTCGGGCCCCATTAAGTGGCTTGGGAGGTGGGGACCCAGGCGTTCGGGCCCCATAAGTTGACGGAGAGGGGTGGGACCCAGGCGTTCGGGCCCCATAAGTTGATAGAGAGGGGTAGGACCCAGGCGTTCGAGCCCATAAGTTGATGGAGAGGGGTGGGACCCAGGCGTTCAGGCCCCATAAGTGGCTTGGGAGGTGGGGACCCAGGTGTTTGGGCCCCCCCAAGTTGTCCCCACAGTCCCATAAGTCATTAGGGGGTGTCCCCCCTCCCAGGACCCCCAAAATCCCGCTGGGACCCCTAAATACTGATGGGACCCCCAAACCAACCCCGGGACCCCAAAAATCCGTCTGGGACCCCCAAACTGCCCCCGGCATCCAGGAGGGACCCAGGAGTTCGGGAGGGGACCCAGGCGTCCAGGCCCCACATCTCCGGGGCTCTTAAATCCTGGTGGGACCCCAAAGCGCCCACGAGTCCCCCGAATAGCCCTGGGACCCCTGAATTCACCCACTAGGACCCCCAGATCCTGCAAGGACCCTCAGATCCCGATGGGACCCCCAAACAGCCCCGGGAGCCCCAAATTCCCCTACTGGGACCCCAAACCCCCCCCGGGACCCCAAACCCCCCCTGGCACCAGCAGACACTGGGACGCGCTGGGGGTTCCCGGGGAAATCGGGGGGGGTCTCATTGGCGCTGGGGAACCTGGGGGGTCCCAGGATCACGGGGGGGGCCGGGAGGGTCCCGGGAAGGTCTGGGGGGGTCCCTGTGTTAATCCCCCCTCCCCGTGGCCCCCCCCAGGTGTTACTACAACAAGCGCATCCCGCACTGGGGACACGGGATGCACTGGGGGGGGGGGGTCCCAGGGGAAACGGGGGGCACTGGGGGGCACTGGGGGGTCCCGGGGGGGTCTCTGTGTTAATGCCCCCCGGGCC